>NC_135705.1:13300757-13600757 GCF_964276395.1 Gasterosteus aculeatus
CAATATGGACAGTAATTGGGACAAGAATAGCAGCAATTGAGGTAAGAAGTGTAGGTATGATAAGTATATGTAAAATGCATCACATTGGGATGTGATACCAAATTACTCCTAATTTTGCAGTTTAAACTCTGCTGCTTTTAGTTTGGATTAAGACTTAATAATCCACATCACCTTAAAATGTGATTGCCGTCCATTTGCAATGGACCAGGAGGTGGTCAATGCTTTCTACTGCTTCTCACATTAGAAACACCATGAAAATCTGGTATCATTGTTTCCTGTCGTTCTCCCTGTCTCTCTCTTACCCTCTTACTCACTTTCACAAGCACATCACACGCACACACAGACAAAATCACAGCTATGAGCATCTTTTTTTCTTTCATAAAATCTGTGCAGAAGAGTACCTTGGATCTGGAAACCAACTCATACAGGACGCGTCTGCCTTGCCCTCCAGCTCAGGATCAGGAAAACACATACACACAAAATATTTTTTTTCAGAGTATTCACCAATGTGCAGATATGAAGACAAATTATTTTCTCATCTGTCTCTGAACCACTCATAAAGGAAATAAAGACACACACCCAACTCTTTCTCTGCCAGGATGATTCATGTATTAAGGGCTGTTGGGCGAACACACTATTGCAGATGTTCCAAGGAGTGGGCTGGAAGAAGCAGGGCCAGAGGATAAAAAAAGAAACAGAAGGAGGAAGGAAGAAGACCTTCACAACAGCCTTAATAAGCCATCTGATGAACACAATCCGGGATTCCAGATACCACATTTATTTTAAGAACTTTTCATAGTTTCCTATTTCATAGTGTCTTAATGAGCTGGCTTGTTGAAGGATCCATAGCAAATACTTACAAAACAGTGGATACCTCATTAAAGGCAATTTCATCCAATTGCAACGGACAAGGGAGTTGTCCATGCTTTGTGCTGCTGGTCACATTAATAACACCATAGGGGATTGAGATGTCCTTTTCCCTACGCTTCCTGCTGCTTCCTAAGCACTAATTATGCTTACTGGCGTCATACTGTCTAAAAATATCGCCTTATTCAAGTAATTATGCAAATAACCAATGCCCTTTCAAGTTCCTAACAGAGCTTGTGATTTTTTTTTCCCTCACCACCTTGAAACTGAAGACATTGGTTTTTAGCGTTAATTACATTCCTCAGTTGTTTTAACATAACATCACAAAATTGACTAATGAATATGTGTTGGACGTCCAAAAGCTATTTTTGGTCAGTAAATATTAGCTAATCAGGAAAACTGTTGCTATTTTGAGCTAGGCTCTGATGCACACTTTTCAAATGTAGTTGTCTCCTTCAGATTTGATTTGATATAGTTGTTCAAACCATATTTGGTCTGTTAAAGGAAAAATAATCTGCGATGTACTTTGGTAAAACGGCAATATCTGATTGAAAATGATCCTACAGCTAAAGTACTTTTGCATTTCTGGGCCATATTTTGGTGTTTAGTAGAGATCTTTGAAAATATTCAACTAAACAACTCAAACAAAAATGGAAATAATAAAAACTACTGAGGCTTAAGGGTTAGGGTTACAGGGGTGACAGAAATAGACGCAAAAACCTAAAAACAGCCTTATCGAGATTCTGGCTATTGAAAAACTTGGAGACGACCATCAAGACGACCATGAATTTTAATTCTGTTTCCATTTGACATTTTGTTATTTTAGGCTGCCTTAAAACATCTGGCAGTAGAAATTGGCCTCTCTGACTAACTCATTGCATTGTCCCTACAAAATAAATAAATAAAAAACATTTACCATTAGTGTCAATGGATTTGCTTAAATGTTACAGGCTTCTTGGTAAAGAAAAAATATTTATGCCTCCGCTGGATTTGATCTGACTGCTTAGACTGCTCTGCTTGCTGTAAAAGTGCGTACCTTACTTCTCCCTTTTAGACTAGTAGGAGGCTTGATAAACCCTAGTTCAAAAGGGCCATGTGTTCCTTCCCAGGGTGTAATCCTGCTCTGTCGCCCAGTGGTGATGTGACAAACATAATAGAGATGCCTTTTGTGAATGGTTGCACCGAGATTAACAAGCAAACGATAGAAGGACCCATGGAATGACAAGCCCACGTTAGGTATTTATGGATAGCTACAGCAGCCTGGGTGGCTAATTAACTGGCTAATGGCCCAACACTCCCTCAGGCAGCAGCAGTGGGGATTTAAAGAGCTGGCTGTTGAATTGCAGCTGCAAAACATTAAGGATAAAAATAACCACACTTTCATGAGTCGTTCTACAGGTACATAAATTCTCAAACTAATTATGAAATCCTCAATTCGACACTTGAATCTCACTGCCCTTGATTAGCTATCAAAAAGTACTAGTGCTGTATGCCGCCTCCTCGCTCTTCTACTCTATTTTTACAGAAGGAGCCTTTGAGTCGGCTTAACTCCAGATTAATACCAGAACGATCAGCAAAACACTCACAGTCACAGTTTCAAAGCAATCAGTTTCAGTTAAATCAATTCAGTTTCAGTTTCAAAGCAATCAAAATAATAATGAGAGAAATCTTCCCACATTTAAGTTTTTTTGCTATACATATATTACACATATTCATGGATGTACCAGTCTAAATATCTATAATATATTTACTGTAGTAGTCAATTAAGCCTGCAACCTTTTTGTCCTCCTTCTAATGCTGATAGTTCATATTTGTAATGTGACAAGCCAGTTAAAGATATTTTTGCAATGAAAGAACGTATTTCATGTCACAATAGATATTGCAAAATAAAATAAGCATTATTTTGCTAAATTCAAAACTGCCTACGACATTCTATGTTGTACTTTACTGCACGGACTAAGGGACATGTTAAGTGTTTTTACGGATTGTGTTTACGGAAATAAGTTTTTCGAGATGTGAATAATAGTTCTCGTATTCACTGCGTTTAAGAGGTTAGGGAAGGTGTCATGTTGTGAAGCTTATAATCCTGTCAATCATCCTAGCTATATATCGGGATGGGTGGCACAAGTTAAACGGTAAATGGACTGTACTTGTATAGCGCTTTTCTAGTCTTCCGACCACTCAAAGCGCTTTAACACTACATGACATCATTCACCCATTTACACCCATTCATACATACACAGTGACACCTGCCCATCAGTAACTAACATTCACACACTGTAGTCGCAGCTACACGAGCAATGTTGGGTTAAGTGTCTTGCCCAAGAACACATCGACATGACCGTTGTTTTGGCTGAGGGTGTAGCCCACAGAAGCCTGTTCCTTCTTCCTCCCTAAAAGTGCAAGTTCTCGTTTCATAGTTTCCCTTATCGAGAGTCGCTACAACATTATGCAGTTCATTTTGCAGTATGCACGATCAAGCTAAAACCTAAAACAAGCTCTTAAGGCAGCTGACAAACTAATACATTTCTTGCGATATTATTCACAAATATAACTAACTAATACGTTTTTAATGTTTGAGGGCTTGAACAATGTTGGTAAGTGTTATAAGACACCGCAGGGTTCAACTCACACAGTTCACGGGGAAATAAGACAGAAACGAGAGTTGACTGTATGCTATACAAATACTATAGAGTGTATTAGTTTTACTCGGTTAAAACTTCAAAAAGGGTTCAAAAAAAGTTTCTCTCTGTGCTGTTAGAGGGTGTTCTTTCCGTTGCCTCTTAAGGAAGATTACTGCCATAAAGAGTCATTCAACTCAAAAGTAAAACTCTTATGTCTACAAGACTGACTCCTAGTGAGAGCTGGCCAGCTGACTAGAGACCCGCCGGATGCTAGCTTGGTGAAACACCAGGCAGGGGAGATTTTTCAATTATTTTTACAATTTTGGTTCAGCATCAATTTTTGTGAAACAGCTTTTAATTTGAAATCAAAACTGTTGACTTTTGTGTCTGTGAATTTAGTGCTGTAATTGCAAAATTGTTAAAACATTTAGCCACTCTCGCATTTCGCATTGTTGGATAGGCGAGGTATAATGATGCCATTCATGCTGAAATTTTGTGCCTTTGTTCGCATACAATGTACTCTAAATGGATTGGTATGGTATGATTTTGAAAATAGCCCACGTGAAAGTAAAGTTCAGGCTTTCATAACATGAATTCATGACATGCTGTTCACACAATTTAGTGTACTATGAAAGTATTTTGGTTGAAGAATAGCCCAATGCCTGTGGCTTCTTTATGGAAACCCTATAGTTGGTTTTGATGTTATTCAAAGAGTTTGTTTAAGGAAAGCTTTATTTTCAAAAGAAGCTGTTTATTGTGTTAGAGGTAACAACTAACAAGCGTCAGTGATGAAGAGGTAGATAATGTTTGACAGGAATATTGTGACAATGGATCAAAGGTTAAATTCTATGGTCCTGTCAGATCTACCTACAACCTTCAGGAGACTTCTGTCTGCAAGTGAGTGTAAATCTGAACCGGGTGAGTGTGTCTCTGTGACTACTATCAAACAATACTAGATTCTTACAACCTGCATTCTATCGTATGTGCACATCTTGAACCCGTATCCCCGTCTTCAGCAGCATGGTGGAATTGGCTTTTTACCCGGCGGTGGCGCTGATGTATTTCTTTGGAGTGGTGAAAGCCACACAGGACGATCGGGTGGAGCTGGACGAACGTGCGTCGATAAACGTTTTCTGTCTGTTCGTGTTGGCACAGCCGCTGTGTCTTGTACTGGGAGAGTACACCGGCATGGCTACATACCTCTTCACAGCTCTGGTCTCGTACAACTTCCTGCCTTGGAGGACGACAACACAGCCTGCAAAGGAAAAAGAATCAATAAAGAAGTCAAAGTGAGAGCAAGAAATATAAATTGAATGAAGATGAAAACAAACTGAATTCAAACTGTTTGGAAAGAAATATTTACGTAAGGAATAAACATTCAATGGGAAAATGTTATTTGTGTTAAAAAAGTAATGTGTTGCTTAACCATGCAGTAGTTGGTGTTTTCCATCTCACACGTCAGAAGGTACAATATCCAGGGACATGCAGGGAAGTGAATCATCTATGTCTGCATAGTGTTAAGCCATGTCCCTGAATGACTGTGTGTCCCTGTGATGTTCCTAAACGTACTGAGATGATGCTTGTGCTTTGCAAAACTGGGCTCAAAGAGTCAGTGTATAATGGATTAGACCATGCTATTTAGTTGATAATCCACCGCTTTGTTCAGCAGTCGTGCTGGTGCCCGCTGTGTATCTGAGAAACAGTAAGACTATGTATTGAAGATGTTCGAGAGTTGCTTTGGCATTAAAATCTTCCGAGCGCCTCTATTGTGTGAAGTCATTTTCCAGGTTTGCACAGTGGCTCTTTCTCTTTTTCTTCTCTTACAAGTGAATTTATTTAGAGTAAAGTTGGTAACCTACAGTCAAAAAAACATCTCCCCATAACTGCATATCATCCCATACAACCTCTTTTACCCATAATGGTGAATAAACTCCACGTCCATTTGCAAGGCAAAGGATGAATATAATCTAGAGCTACAGGCATATGCGAAAAACTAAATCCCAATCAATTGGGTTAAAAACAAGTTTAATCTTATATGTTTTGTTCCATAGAAGAAATGAGACAATATTCAGACTAGAAGACTCAAAAGACTGCCGGCTTTAACTTATTTTCTTGAGGGAATGTTGAATCCTGCATTAAATATTTATTTACAGATATTTTACATGCACGCCGTCATATATAAAAAACTGTACAAACATTTACACTCATCTAAGAGCGAGTAGTCTGTGCAATAAAAGGCACAAATGACCCTTGACCCTGCATTTATGACCCATGAGTACATGGTTCACAGACACTGCAACATATTCTATTACCATAAGCGTGCTCAACATGACAACTCAGCAGCTGCAAAGAAGACCTCTATTAGTGTGCAGTAGTGATCCACGGACCAGCAGCAAAGCAGTCCAGTGCCCTCTTGATTGAGAATAAAGGCAATTCCATCGACTCAGCAACCTGAGGCAAAGATTTTTTTAGCTTCAGATGATGTGAGCAGAGATGTCGTCCAGCCTAAAGTAGAATTTGAAAATCCATGGGACAATCTGAAATCTTTTACATAAGTATAAGTCTTTTACAGACTCAGAATATAATGTGAATGTTCATCAATGTCTGACATGTCTGCTTCTTTAAGGCATTGAGGCCGGTTGGCTGAGGCAAAAGCCTGAAGATGAGCTGACTTTTTGGCTTTGACATCCAAGGTCATAAGATCGTTGGACCAAACCAGAAATGGTGGTGCGTTTTTTTAATAAACCATTTGCTAAACCCCAAGCCCAAGCAACTGTTATGCTTGATATAGTCAATCGACGAGGTCCATGGGTATTTTTTAGCACAATACCTTTAACCCTGTGGGGCACCAACGTCAGAACTCTTCTATTACACACATAGTGGCTTTAAATAGTGATCAAGGCATCTGCTAATGATCAGTTTCAGCTTTGGTCAAACAGGTTTCTTATTCCTAATTCAAACTAGATGTTATTATTTTTTACATTTATCTTTTTTTAAAAATTATCACTTATTATTTGCTTGAAAGGAGGACTTCAAAAGACGGGGACATACTGGGGACATTTCTTGACTGTTATGTTACATACTGCATCAGCGCAGTGCATGTTGAGCTAAACAGATGTTTCTGTCTAATTTCAGTCCTTTAAGCCTTGTGTGGGACTCATAAACGGTCTTTGTGAACTGGGTCTAAAAACAGGCTTTGTACATATCCGAAAAAACAATTTACAGTATTCACAGCAGTGTTCATTTTTCATTCAAGTGCATGTAAATCCAAACTTGCAGAGATTATTCTGAGGCCATCTGCTCTGTTGCCTATTTACACATCAAGTAATGAAAAAACATGAACTCCTCAAAACTCACGGTAACTTTGGGTGGGGCCGATAAAAGGCCTGATAATAAGGTAGTTTATGTATTTAAGCCTTCTGCTTCACTGCTTGCTAAGATCTTCCAAGCCCTTTGTGAAGCATGTGAATCTTTTGCTACATTTCTTTACTCATAATCCATGAAACCTTAATTCTTCAGAATTCAAACAAATGGCCAAATCCCTCTAACATTTAGATACATCCACTATTAGGATGAACTGATGGCAGGGGAAAGAATTACTTCCTAAACTGCCTCATGCATCCTTCCGCAAATGGAAGCATTTGGGCACCTAAAACTACTGTAAGATATCTTCTCTGGGATTCAGAGGGAGTCTGACATAAAAGCGGTCGTAGCGTTATCAGAGGAGAGCTGGTGAGCAGACATAAATAAATACGGTGAAGGGTTGAATGGACAATTAACCTCCAAAATCATAATGGGTTTTATTTATTTATATATATGTATATATATACGTACATATATATATATATATATATATATATATATATATACACATACATATACACGTATATACATATATATATACATATATATATATGTACATATACATTACATATATGTATGTATATATATATATATATACATACTTTTATATATATATATAAATAAAACCCATTATGATTTGAGGTTAATTTCCCTACTGACAACAAACTGTACCGCTCACTCCATTTGAACTACTACGTACTAAGTAATTATGGTAAAGGACTTTCAGCTTTGGCCTGATTTGAAGACAATATGTGTAGATTTTGTACAGAAAAGCACAGTACGTAGATCATTAGTAAAGGGAATCAAACCAATCAAAACATGAAAAGGAGTCTTTTACAAAAAGGGATGATCCGTGTTTGTACCTTTTGTCCCAAAGTAAAAGAAAAAAAAAACACAAAACAAACAAAAATAATTAAATTAATTTGGTCGATTCAAAGAGCTACCACAATCACAAAGTGATGACTTAAGCCTCAATAACCTTGTCCTGTAACCTGAGTTTTTGAGAATGGCATAATATTAAAACGGAGATCACTTTTAATAACCCCCATCCACACATTTGCATTTATTGCACTCCCCAACAAATTAAAACGTAAAACCATATCATTGCTTTTGGAGAATGCCAGTAGCTTCAAACTCATCTTCAACACTTCAACAACAGTGCATACTCTCTTAGAGAAGAATTTATGCCGAGAAAATGAGCACCTGTGACTGCTGTTAAATGATCCAAGCTTTGTTGAATTAAACTAATTATTTTTCTGGGTATTTTATAAGGGTTGATGTTTCAGAGCTGAACAAAACTATTCATTAGTGTGGTATTTTGACACCAAGACATAACTTGCTCTAAAATGCTACATGTAATTTTGAACCGATAAGAAAAGCTCACGTTTATAAACTGAAAGGAATGTGAATGCTTGTTGTTATCCATACAAATAAAAAAAAGATAATTGAATTGGCATTCAAGACTTGGGTTCCTATTCTTGCCTGCAGTAGCAAAGACCTATCAAGCAAGTAGGATAACGGACAACATCCTCTGAAATCTTGTGTGTTAACGGTTTGTGCAAGTGTGTTGGCCACACATCTACTCATCAGTGCAGGGGGCTTCTCCCACTCGTTTAATGTAGCAGCAAATAGTGGGTGGAAGAAAACTGGGATTCTAAAAAGAAATACCTCTCAGTTGTGACCCCCCCCCCTCAAGTAATCTTGCCTGCAAAAAATCTGCCTGAGCTTGGAGACTTCGAATTAGATTGCATTCCGAGAGAAATTCAGTAGCCGAGAGGGAAGTACACTCTTTAGTAAGGCCGGTTGGTCTGATACAGTCGCTAACCTTAAAGATCAGAGTGGAGCTGAAAGACGGCAGGGCGGAACTGATAGGGCTCCTATTACCATTTATGTGGAGGATAATAGGCAGGTATGGGCCCCACACTGTAGGCTGGTTGAGATTATGATCGGGACCTTTGGCCTCAGCCAAATAACCGGCTCACAAATGTCTTACTGTGTCACGTTTGTCTGCAATTTTTTTTGTTTTTTGCCGCAGTTGGCACTTTAAAGAACCGATATCACAGTCTTGTCAGATCATTCAGGGGGCCAGTGTACTTTTATTGCACTGGTGGTTGTGCGCTTTCCTGTTTGCAGAGTTAGTAGCCGGTAAGTCTTATAGCCGGAGAGACACACGGGACACATTCACACGGAGATGAGGAGACATGGATACAATTGAGTCAAAAACAATTGAGGTAGGGAAAGTAATAAATTAGTCTAAAGGCATTAAAAATAAAACAACTTGTGGAACACAAAGTTTAGCGAATATGCAGAGGTATGCTTGAAATGAAAAGGATTGGAGGGCATTTCAAGTCAAAAGGTTTTGTAATTGTCCAGTGAGGTCTTACCACATATCAACATTTTTCTATCATCCACTACATGAATACACACCAGTTTAAGCAACTTCATGTCCTTTTACACAAGGATATGGAAGCCTTGCTGAAAGAACACAAGCACACGTCTTCTCCTAATACCACGCTGCAGTATGTCAATTATTCCGCCGTGTGAATCCCCGGCTGGAAAGATGCGATTCATACTGTCCGAGAGTGGCTTAATGGCTCTTTAAAATTGGTAGTAAAAAAATTCCAAAAGGCAAGTAGTTATTGGTTTTTGAAGATATAAACCGCCTCTGCTTGTTCATTGCACTTTGATAGAGAAAGCAAACTCTTGATTGCCTTGGAAACCGTGTTTGCAGTTTCACATCTCATTGACCAGAAGGAGTTGCAGGAAGATGGCCACCACCTCTGTCATCACTTCTTCCTCCACACCTTCGACAACCAGATCTTAACGGTCTTGTCACTAAAGAGAGAAAGAGACAAAAAGAGGGATAGGATGACAGTGTTTCCTACAGATCCAACGTCAATGTGTGGGGGGGGGATACGACAAACGTTGTACTAAAACACACATTGCTAGATAGAACTGTACACAACTCACACTATATACAACTCCCATAGCTGTGGTACAGATTTCACACCCTATACTACTTCTGTCAGAGCAACGGATTTTGCGGGGCTTGCTAAAAAAACACATGCGAGATAGATGTGGTGTGCACGGAGGGGAGGGGCTGTGTGTGTATGTAAGACGAGTGAGTGACAGAGACTGAGGGAGAGCAGGGAAACGAAATGCAGCTGAACGAATACGCTGCGTGATTTAAATAACATTAAAAAAATAAAAAATACACCAAACGCAATGTGTGGCGGCCGGTGATGAATCTGTGGCGCACCGCCACAAATTAGTCTATGTGTGGGAAACACTGGATGATGAGCAAAGGGAAGTCAGGAGAACACAACAACAAAATAGAAAATAACAAGAAATATGGGAGTCGTCGTGGCGCTCCTGAGTTTCTCTCTGCTTTGACTCCACAGCAAATTCCCAACGCCCATAAGGACTGGGTATGTGCTCTGGCACATGTCCCAGGCCGGCCCATGCTGCTGAGCGCCGCAACCGCAAGGTTGGTGGTTCGAGTCCCGGCTGCCTCAAGTCGAAGTGTCCCTGAGCAAGACACCTAACCCCTAACTGCTCCCCGGGCAAAAATGTAAAAAGTCATGGGTTTAAAGTGTAATGTAAGTCACTTTGGATAAAAGCGTCTGCTAAATGACCTGTAATGTAATGTAAAATATATAAGACAGTCTTTTTCTTTCACAACAAACCATTGAGATTGATTTAAAAGTCGACTTTACAAACACATGCCCTCACACACTTTAATAAAGACCCTTCTCATCATGTCAGTCAAAAACACCTCTAAGAAAAGAGGAGAAACAAGTATGATTTACAACTCTGCAACAAGTAAATCTAATAAACTCTGCTCTGAACTATCCAGGAAATTTAATTACAATTTTCCGGCACATTAACAAGGTGCTTCGACATAACACCTTTCACTGTTCAGTTACCCAGGACCCTTTTGTGTTAGAAATTAACACATACTAAATAAGTTAGCTGTGCTCTTTGATTGGTGTTAATTAGGGGTGTAACGATTCATTTTAACGATTCGATTCGAATCGCAATTCATGGTTGCCGATTCGATTCATGGACGATCTGGGTTAATTTAGAACGATTCAATTCGATTCGACTCACTGACTTGAAATCGATTCAGTAACTTTACTGGACAGTGCAGGCAAAGTTTCTGAGATCCCTGTTGCTTTTTGTAAGGAAATCAGGTTTAAATTAATTATATTTAATTAAATAAATTATAATATATTGGATATTGTAAACAAGCAAACAACAATTAATGGCAAATGTATTAACCTTTTATTTGAATCAAGTGCCATTTTCAATGTAAACATTACACAATAATTACACAATGTTTGGATCAATTCACAGAACCCTCAACCACATTGTAGGGTCGCATGTCTATACAGATAAACTTGGCAATTGTTACTGTGATGCTGAGTTTCGTGCTGGCGAGGCCTGAGGTGTCTGCAGAGCTGGAGTTACCTTCTGCTGCTGCTGCAGCGGTAACGCTGCTAGAGGTGCCTGACTGTCGGCGTTGTTTAATCTCGTCTCCTCCACGCTGTGTTTTATTGTTGTTCTGAGTTTCGCGCGGCTGCCGCTGCGTACTGATGACGTCACAGACAGGCAGACTGAATCGAGTAACGTTTAACGTGTCTAAAGTGCTAAAAAACAAACAAACAAACACACATCCATACCGTTTTTGTACTTAAATCCAATGGGCAGTTTCCAAGTATCGATTATGTACCATTTCAATCGATTTGTAATCGATATATGTCGTCCGGAATGCCGATTTGCGGAGCACAGATCGATTCAGTTGGATCGCAGGAATATAAATTGATTAATCGATTCAGTGAATGAATCGTTACACCCCTAGTGTTAATAGATGCTAAATGTCAATTGAGCCGATTCTGTTTCAAAGGATAGTGCTGAAATTGTTAAGATGGAAAATAGCAGGCTGACGTTATTCAAAGATGGAGAAAATCTATACCAGTACCTCTAAAATGATTACAAAAATATGAATCTAATTTGGTTAATCCAAATGAAACAAGGATTGGAGGGCATTTCAGTAGTGTACAAATATAATGCTGTTTTTTTTCAGTGGACAGACTAAAAATTCGTTGAAACGTTATTCAGCGCAATAACCTGAGTCACTTGTTAAGTCACTGGAAAGCTATTAGTCCAAGCAGAGGCAAGACACTGTAAATTAACAAGAAATCACAATAAAACATGTAAAGTTAAATATAAGCAGCTACATAAAAAAAATAAACGGCAGAAAAGAATAATGGCAGAATTGGTACAATCACGCAAAAACAATAGAACGGTTAGAAACAGAACAAGCGCAAGTAGGAAAGTGCATGTACCACCTAGGTTAATAAACACAAGGGACATATCACGGAAAAGAAGGTGGAAATTAGTTCAGAGGCTACCAGAGGAGGGGAGGGTTGGTGAAGAGGCAATCATGGGAGGCTGGTGGCTCGGCCCTTGATGGCAAGGACCCGTCGAGGAAGACAAGGGGTCAAGCCTGGCACATAGCTCCACAACTTCACCCTGCAGTCACTGGGGTCGAGGAGGAGGAGGAGGAGGAGGAAACAAACAAGAGGAAATATTTGTCTACGTAGAAGAAAAGATAAGAACAGAGATTATTAAGATAAAAGAAGTGAAGAAACAAGAGCGAGAAAAGGAGAGGAAGGAAGAGGAGGAGGAAGTAGAGTCTACTTCAGTAAAAGCCTCCCAGCTGAAGAAGGACCGCTGAATTCTCCCCTCAAATACACACAACGAGCATCATATGATGCAGCTATGAGGTCAGCAAAACAAAGATTTGGAGAAAAACATGAAGCAACAGCGTCCTTTCTGAGCGACAGAGGCTGACACATTTCAGATGAATGGGATGAAAAAAGCATGAATCATTCTCCAGTGTTTTCACACACATTCACGTTTTCTCTCCGTACTTGTTCAAAAAACTCATGTTTCATGTTTTGAAACTCGAAAGCCTCCCTCATAAGCTTGAATTGGTCTGTATCTTTACGAATATCAACAAATAAAAAGACAAAAAACGACAATGCATTAATTTTGGTCTTTTCACAAAATGAGTTGACAAAATAAAAAAGGTAGATTTAGCCGTCTAATCTTTTGATGTACATACTAATAATGTAAAGTACAAAGCTGATAGTACTTAAATCTACACACACGTTCATGACAGTCATCCACTGTAAAATAGTAAATTAAATGATCTTAATTAAAAGCTTTTACATCTTCTAAAGAAAATGAGCCTTTTCTCCATTAATCGCTTACGGCTGGCGCATGCTTCTGTGTTTGCGTTATTGCGTCGACGCACACGTTTCAATTCATGGTTCAAAAAGGCTTGCGTGTGTTGCAGAGCAATTCACCTCCAGAACAACAGGCGGAGTGACGGGTTTTTGTTGAATACGACCTAGAGACTCAAGTCTATTTATTTATTTGTTTATTTATTTATCATAGACTTTATTGCCCCGTGCATCGCCACTGTTGCTTTTCATCATAGACACATTTGTCCTGTATTTTCCTCCACAACTTTGTGCACCTCTCGACCGGCAAACCGGCATTTGCGGCGATCTCCCTCCATGAATCCAACTCGTTTCTACAACCCGCCAATGACGGCTTGAATAAGTGGTCATATTTACGCATTTCTTCCGATAAAAGTTCTCAAATCTGATCCGTTCTCTCGTAAACATTCTTCGTTTCTAATAATGGCGGTATCGGGCTATGAAAGCGGAAATGTGAGACTCCGTAAAGGATGTAGTTAGCGGACCAATCGCAGCCTTGTGTGCTGAAAAATGAGTCGACACACGCAAGGAGGTGTGAAAAGGCATGCAAGGGACACGCAAGGGGGTCTTGCGTCTGCGTCGCTCTGAAAACGCAGAAGCATAAAGTAGGCTTAAGGATCAAGAGAATGCTGGGCAGATATGAATATTTGAATACTTCTATTTCACAATACCACAGGGAAAATTTGGAATTAGTTATAGCGCGATTCACATTTCATTTATATTTACCTAGAAGCAGTGAAGATCTGTCTTGAGTTGGTACATATGGCGTTAATGGGGCTTTCGTGACCCCTGACCTCTCCTATGGGGGTGAAGTTGTCAACGTTCCATACCTTCAGCAGGCCGCCCCTACAGGCGCTCAGCAGCATGGGCCGGCCTGGGACATGTGCCAGAGCACACACCCAGTCCTTATGGGCGTTGGGAATTTGCTGTGGAGTCAAAGCAGAGATAAACTCAGAACAACATCTATGATGAGACAACACTGTATGGGAGAGATATTCAATACAACCAGCTCCTTCAAAATAGCATTTAGATTCTACAAAATGCCTTGTTCTGCGGCTTCTTTCAGTTTTCCACATTGCAGTTGGCAGTTAGTCTGACCTAGTTTTTATAAGCAGTTAATTCTAGTAAATTCTATATCTATTCCTCATGTGAATGCAAATATTTGAGCCCCATTTATTGTGACCTAGAACAAACAAACTAAAATAAATGCATAGGTTGTTCCGCTCTCCTCAGCTTTTTCAGTGAATATAGGGAAATCCTTGAAGAAAGTATGATGCAGTCTGCAAAGACGAGACTGTGACAATGATAGAGACAAACATAGAGCCAGAACTACAATGGAAACGTTTAGATGAAAGCAGGTTGAAATGGCTATTTTTGAAACGGTCAAATGGCAGACCTCAATCCAATTGAGAATCTATGGCAAGATTAGAAAATTGCTGTTCAGTCTTCTTCCGATCTCACTGAGCTTCAGCTTTTTTTCTAGGTAGAATGGACAAACATTTCCATCTCTAGATGTGCAAAGCTGGTGAAGACCCCTAAAGACTCGCTGCTGTAATTGCAGTGAAAGGGGGTTCTACCAATTATTGACTCTGTGGTGTGAATACTTATGCATCCATCCACTTTTTTTGTTCTCATTATTGTTTATGTCATAAAAATGTTAAGCACCTTTAAAGTACTACTAATGTTGGGTTTCCCAAATGGGAAAAGTCTATTTATATTGAATTGAAGTTGAAGCACAAAATGGGAAAAAGTCCAAGGCCGGGGGGGAATACTTATGCAAGGCACTGCGCTGAAGATTTCACCTTGAAACACAGCTCTACGTTGTTGATCTATTTAGCTTTTCTTACAGAACTCCAATCATAGAAAAATGAAAATGGCGCGAGATTTTTTTTCCAAAATGGTTATAATTTGCAAGAATACTTCATATTTCCACATTGCTTTTTATGAAGAAAGTTGTATATTTACACTTATTGTAAGTCACTTTGGATAAAAGCCTCAGCTAAATGACATGTAATAGGTAACCATAGGTAGCTGTCATTTCCAGCCGGGGATTCACACTGTCATGAATACGTGATACAACATCGAGAGTACTATTTGAGAGTACTTATACCATCGATTTAGACAGACAAACTGTTGACAGACACAAATAACTTTTGTTTACAATGCACAGACAAAGGAGGAGGCAACAGTTGGATAGAATGAAGTCCTTGATTCATGCTGTTCACACAAGTCTACTTGAAGGTTAAAAAAGTTTGGGTTTATCTTTTTGAGCGAGAGATTTCGTGTTTAACTGTGTCAAGGGTGTCTATATGGTCTTCTTAATTGCTTCTTTAACTGTATAAAAAAAAGGAGTTATTGGCCACTGACAAAAGTAACTCTCAGAGGTCATTGACCTTATAAATGAAGTATGTATTAAGACGTTATTTTTTCATGCAGATCTGGCATCAGTCATAACAGGATGCCATATTCAACGTTGTTCATTTGTTGAACAAAATGAAGTTGATTTTTTTTTGCTTTTTCTTAGCTCCAATAAATCCAAAAACATCAACATTTTCATCTTTTCAAATAGTAATATAGATGTTTATATGCATATATTATATGCATTAAATATAGATGTTAACATACATGTGTATGGAAGTAAATCTGTGTCATCGGATTTTGAAAGAAAAAGGTGATTGAATTTCTAGCACTGTATGTATCTGAATGTTTTTCAACGTTAAAATATTCAACTGCAAAAAAATCAATGGCAAAAAAATCAATGCAAAAATTCAATGCAAAAAAATTCGAACCGCAACATCCGAGAACCCAAGGAAGAGCAATCAATTCTAGATTCAAGATCGGGAGCGTGCGTCAAGCAAAAGGAGCGACCGCCCCAATACAACTTCGGCTTGTCGACTATGATGACCGGATTTCAGCCATGTCCATTAATAATGGGGCTTCGTTGAGTGTTTTAACTTTAACTTTTCGATTCCAGGCTGCCCCATGCAGCCCCATGCCCCATGTTCCACGTCGAAGTGTCCCTGAGCAAGACACCTAACCCCTAATTGCTCCCCGGGCAAAATGTGAAAAAGGCCTTGGGTTTAAAAGTGTAATGTAAGTCGCTTTGGATAAAAGCGTCTGCTAAATGACCTGTAATGTAATGTAATGTAACTTCATGCCATCAGTGTGGTTTGTGTCTGTAAGATTCAGTAATAGACAACTGATGCTGGGATGCTTCGACAAGCTATTAGGAGTGATTGGCGGAGTTTTGAAACCAGGAACGCGCTTGTAGAGCGCATAGAAGCCGCTGCAGCGTAGTGGGGGGGGGGAGCAGCTCTAGCGGAGCGTGTGCAGACGCATAACCCTGACAGTACATGCAGGTTATGCTGTTTACATGCACGATCATTGCATGTCCAACAGTGATGGGGTTTGATAAAGTCAAACTAGTATCACAACTTCTACTCAACTGTCTTTACTTTTAAGAACTTTATTAAAATTCAGTGACAGATCACAATCTCTGCTTCACAACTGTAAGGTCGTATGGGACAGTAAACCTTTGTCACACTATAATGTGTATATGTCTGATATGTTAGTGTTTTTGGTGGGTTTTTTATGATACTATATAATATATGACATCGTACTGAGAGCTTGAAAAAACAACCACAACCGAACGTCATCTCGTTTAACTTCCGCTTAGTTCACATCCAATGTACAAATGTCAGCTGTCTATTACTGAATCTTACAGACACAAACCACACTAATGGCATATAATCGAGTTAAAACACACCGAAGCCCCATCACTGTTGGACATGCAATGATCGTGCATGTAAACAGCATAACCTGCACGTACTGTCGGGGTTATGAGTCTGCACACGCTCCGCTAAAGCCGCTGCCCCCCACCTCCCCCACTACTCTGCTGCGGCTCCTATGCGCTCTATGCCTTGCATTGAATTTTTTTGCATTGAATTTTTGCATTGAATCTTTTGCGGTTGAATTTTTTGCGGTTGTATATTTTAACGTTGAAAAACATTCAGATACATGATTTCAATGTATAAATATTCAGTGCTAGAAATTCAATCACCTTTTTCTTTCAAAATTCGATGACACAAATTTACTTCCATACATGTGTTTTAAACTCATTGCATGATTATTAAATGGTTTTAAAATATAGCAACATTTTAGATGATCTACTTGAAGCTTTGTCCATGACAGCTGACAAAATTGCGGGTCATAAATAGTTGGTTGTGGAAGTTGCATTTGAACATAAAAGGCAATTCCTAAAGTTGAGAACACAAGCGTGTGTCTCGTTTATTTTTCACAACAACGAATGAATAAACAAGATGGCGCAGCCCTGTAATCTCCCTAGCAACGGGCTGTACGTCATCAGCAACAACAGAACATTTAAAGGGACCGCGATCCCGGAACAGTCGTAATTACGTGTATAACACATTACCTAAATAACTGCATGAAACAACAGTGTGTAGAACCACACTAAGAACAAGGGTGAATTATGAAGTCACATTCACTACATGGTAATCTAAAGGCCAGAGAAGTTGAGAAATTATAAAATCCTTTCTAAAAAGTAGAAATGGAGGAAACCTTCGGAGAGGCAAACCCTCCCCCCTGAATGCAGGAGCAATTTGAAGTGCAATAAGAGCTGTGGAAGGGGAATAGCAAGTTCAAGTTCTCACATAATATTACATCTACCTTGCAATCTGTAACAACTTTGCACCAGTGGGTCAAAACGTGCCTGGGTTTTCCAACACCTCCTGAGAGCAACAGTTGTATAGGCATGTCAACCACCCAGCAAAACACACACTAACTTGAAATGTTTTTTTAGAGATATATTTTTATAAAGCATACAGGAATCATTAAAACAGTGTTGAGTAATAATAAATAAATTGCCTCACGTATCCCCCAAAGAAACATGCTATGGAGTATGCATTTTCACAAAAGGGTTGGAAGCAGAGAGGAGGCACAACCTTTTGTAACATACTATATTGTACCCTAAGCCACAATTGTATACTATTACATAATTAGACAGAGACTACAGAGTTAGAGAGGCTGTAAAATGGATTGTGTTGGCTGCTTCATAAAAAAGGTTACGGGTATAGGCCGCAGACCACAGCGCAAATTGAGTTCACTTAATCAGCCTTTGAAGAGAAACTAATGTCTTATGTTCTTGTTTTCTCTGTTCCTGTTAATAAAGGTCAATAAATAGAACGTATGTGGACACCAAGAAAGTTCCGATTAATATGCATATTACCATGCATGCAAATGAGTAAGCCACATCCACCCACGAGGTGCATTATCATGCACTTTTAACATATGCAGTGCCAATGTGGGATGCACAAGAGACATCACAGGAGTCAACACATGCATACAAAAACACACACAAACAACTTTCCACTTTTTTGGTAAGTGTGGCTATGATGCGGGTGTGCTTTAACACCCTGACATAACAACACTCTGTTGACCTTCTCCACAGAGAGAACCCTCTGGGAAAAGAAAGGCATGAAGAGAGCTGTCTATCAACTAAACACTCAATACGCAGCACTTTTCTTTAACAGCCAAGTCATTGTCAGATAACATCTACAGGGAATGTTTTGGCACAGAAGGTGTGCCGCCATATCTGAGTCATGACAGGGTTTCTTTCTGTAGAACAGCAAATGTCCGTAGCAAATTCTCAAATATTCACATCTTCAATTAATTATTAAAAGGATGATGAAGTCTAAAAATCGACAGCTAAAAAAAATGGTTCTTTTCTCATGTAATGAAAAGAGAAACATAAAACCCTCACATTAGAGACATTTTACACAGAATCATGTAGCCAAGATGACAATCTGCTTCGTCTCAACAACTATTGGATGAATTGCTATTACAGACATTCATGCCCCCCCTCAGGACAGATTGTAGGATGTGGTGATCCCCTCACATAGCCCCTCAACGAGCATTGTCTGCAGTTTAACAATTTTTTTTAAATTTAAACTAATGATATTCCCATCAGCCTCAGCTTTACTCTGTGCTGTTTTAGGGTTCTGGTAAGCAAATGTTTACATGCTTCCCCTCTAAACTAAGAAGAAGATACACATTATTCTCACTGTTAACATGTTAGCATGCTGCCATTATTTCTTTTACTTCCAAGTGCTGCCTCAGAGAACGAACCAAGGACTTGCTTCAACCTGCAGGCTCACAGCCCATAACGTTGGGGTTTTAAAACTTTGATGTATGAACTCCAAAGTCCAAATTAATATAAATTGCATCTGCTGCTAAACTAGACCCAGCTGACCTTATACTGGGTTTACGGACAGACAACACATACAGGCTCAAATTTTAAAAAATCTTATGGAAAGTAAAAGAGACCTCCATAACACAAATCTCTCTACGTGTAGACACACACCTGAGTGAGTTCCTGGTGCTGTAGATCCCATTTTTTAATGCCGTTGTCGCGCGACCCACTGAACAGCACGTCTCCATGTACAGCCAAACACTCAATGCCATCATAATGGGGAGGCTCAAAGTTATGAGCAGGGCCGATGTTACCCACCATTCCCTCTGCCACGTCAAACACCTGCGGAGAGAACCGGGTGAAAGAGGATAGATGTGATTTCATCTGTGACACTAGGGTATTGTCTGTAGGTGTGTGTGTGCGCGCGCGCACATCTGGTACCTTGACATAATGGTCTTTGGATCCAGTGATTACTTGGTCTTTGCCCAGCAGAGACAGTCCCACTGTCAGGCACATGACAGAGCCGATGTGGCCTATCAGCTTCCCCATTCCATGCATCCTGCGCACACACACACACACACACACACACACACACACACACACACACACACACACACACACACACACACACACACACACACACACACACACACACACACACACACACACACACACACACACACACAATGTCTGTGAAATACATTACTTACTTACTTATTTTTCTTTTAAAGTTTTCACTTTCGATCTCACTCTAGAAATAAAACTACTGAGCGAAAGCAATGCCATAGGCAGAGATGATACTGAAGAAATGTTTAATACAGTGATTTTTCATTTCTGTTATGCATCATTAATTGGGTCTGAGCCCCTCAGCGTAAACTGTCTGGTCCAATCTGTTAATCATTTCCCCCAGGTGTGTAAAAAGGAAGTGAAGCAGCAGGGTTTCGGGAAATCGGTGCTTTGCAGAGAACATGCATACATCAATGCGGAGTTTGTTATTTATCTTTTGAAGGTCTCTACAGCTTTCTGGTTTGATGAACATCTGACGAGTTTAGGGCTTAATTTAGGGCTTGGTGTCGACTAACACAAAACATTTTGGGGTGACTAAGCATATTAAATCAGTGTAGGAGATCATGATTACATAAATACATGACTGAGTGACTGCATATGTTAAAATCAATGACAAAATTAATTAATAAAAAAAATATACCTGTTGAGGTCCCACATGCGAACAGTGTTTCCAGCAGCAGCGTAGAGCACTGATCCTGAAGGGTTGAGGGCTATCTGGTTAATCTGACACTCACCCTGAGCAAAGGTTATGGTGCGCGTGGTGGCGCCCGCACATACATCACCCGGAACCACCTGCCCCGATGAACTGTGTGGGGTAAAGAGAATACAAAAAAGAGGGATTGTAAGAGGAATGGAGAAATATGAGGAGATTAAAAAGAGAAGACTTGAGGTGGAGAAACAAAATGAGAGTACAACGTCCAGAATTTTATAGTTGTCATAAACCCTCGGAAGCATTTCACATAAACATTTAGCACATTCAATTTGTCACTTTTCTTTAACTTATATTCTTATATCACTAAACTGAAAAGGCATTTTGCTAAATCGCTTCTAAAAAAAACTCTTCTTCCACTGCTCCAAACCGTTCCATCTGGTCCGTTGCAGGGTGGAAACTTACGTAAGCGTGCGGACACACTTGGCAGAGTCGCGGATGTCCCACACCTTGATGTAGGATGTGGAGACGGAGAAGACCAGACAGGAGGAAGGACAATATTTCACAGACACCACGTTGTTTGGGTGGCCTTTGAGTGTGACTATCTCCTGACCCGTTACCAGGTTCCACATCTTACATGTGCGATCTGCAGAAGAAAGAAAGGCCGTTTGAAAATCTCTCTTTAGATACTTCAAAGCCTATTATACTGAAATTAACGGATCCGATTATTTTATTCTTGCTGTTAGATTCATTAGAAATCGTTAGACTCATTGTCTGTAATCAGTGTTTTTTTTTGTTATTTAAGGAATAAAAACCGTTAATGCTTAGCCTTCCTGGGCAAAACAAAGGAAGCAGGTGAAAACAACGTGGCTGGCTGACTCAACGCTTAAAATGTATGACTGTCCATAAAACATTATAATAACAATTAACATGTCGCATTTGTTTATACTGCATACACCAATGTAAAAATGTCACGTTGGGATGTGTTGACAATTGTAAAAATACACTAAACAAGTTATATGAAAAGATGGTTGATACTCTCACACAGGGCATGCACACTTCATCATGTTCTCCGCTTCAACATGAATCAGATCCATTTAAAAGTGCATTTAAATATACACAGCGTAGTATAGGTAGTGGTACGTGTACCTTTAGATCCAGTGAATAGCAGCTCATCTGTGGCATCCACACACAGGACCGCCTTTGAGTGGCCCTCAGCAACAGAAACACACTGCAGGGGCGCTGTCCGACCCCCCTTCACACCCCCGATGGGATTGATCACACCCCTAATGATCAGATACACACACAACTGTCAGAGTGTCTTCAAAATAAACCAGTGAGGATGATTTCTTTCCACTTTGAGTCAGAGCCTGATCACAAACATGCACACAAAGATACAAATAATCATCCCATTATACAGTGACAATACAAACCTCAACAGATACAGAGAGATGATAAACTGCCCTAAACACTATGCAAATATGCCATCACTCTATTTCCTGTTGGTTTTTCAGAGCCCACCCACTCAATCGCTGCAGCCGGCCTTTGTTCTGGAATATACCAATTACAGCATTAGCTTCTCTCCCCCACAATCTATGTACAACTGACAAGCACAGGAGAGGAGTCGGCATTGTGAGTAGAAGACAAAGAAATGTGGGAAAATTGGTCCCTCAGAGACTTATAACACCAGTGGTGGTTAGTGTTTATGTGAGTGCAAAAGTGGGTCAGAGAGCATGAGGTGGAGAGCGAAACGGTGATGGGAGAGCCAGAGGATGGGAGTGGGGAAAAGAAAATCTGTGATCACACACAAAACTTGGGCCGGATTTTCTTTCTGAGTGAAAAAAACACAGAATGGTGAGCTTGAAGTCAAGATAGCCACATGCTCCTCTTCTTTGCCTCCACTTACACTGATGTCCAAGCGTGAAAGCACACACACAAATACGCCTCAAATAAAAAATGAAACAATACACCATACTTTCTGACGTAGAAATGCCAACCAAAATGAAAAACAGTGTGAAAAAGGTTGCATGCATATCTACAGAGTCTCACAAAACACAAAAGACTACTGACTGGTGCAGAATAAGCTCAAGACAATTGTTACAACAGCAACAGTCTGGAAGTCTAACTTTAAAACAGCCTAAAACTCATGAATAAACCACAGCACAACGTCCTAAAATATTGTCATCACCACATGCAGCATCTGTTCTCTCAGATTGGTTGGTGGAAGCTGACTCACAGTTCAGCTTCCTCACAGTTATTTGCCTTTTGGGGCCCAGGGGAAAAGGTTCACGGTAAGTACAGGGATGTAACCAATTGATAACACAATAAGATTATCTGCTTCTGCTACCCTGCAGAGCTGCAAAATCTGATCCTATTGTAAATACGTTCAATCTGCCCCACCCACTTTTGTTCCAATTCCATTTTTGGAAAGACTTTGAAAAGGGTATGAAGGGATAAAATAATGGTATGGATAGATGTGACGTATATCTTGTATGTATTTTTTGTGAATAAAAAATATAGGAGCATGTACTTTTTTTTTTTTTAAATAGGAGAAGAAAAAATTGAGTGGCAGTTCATGGACTATGTGTCAATGAAGGCTGTTAACTCTATTGTGTTGTTGAGGAGTCGTCACAGATAAATGGGAAGTTGGGTTAAGTAAGGTATTGCTCTACAAATGTTTAACTTTAAAAAAATTAAAAAGATAATTACTCTTAACCTATTATATTTTACCAAAGCCCCCGTATTTACAAACATCTTTTACAAAACCAGGAAGCATCCTGTTGCCTTATTTTGAGGGCTTCTCTATAGTTTTTCTGTTTTTTTTTCGATAAAGAACATACTGTATGCTGCCCATACTAGAGTATTGTTTAATGCAGCACTATGTTTCTCAAAGCACCGCGCTAGTCTAAAGGCAGAAAGTGTTCCCATTCTATCAGCGCCTGTGAAAGATATCATAGTGTGCTGTGTTATGCACTGTATGAGGGCCATTAACGGCTGTTGCAGGGCCAAGCACCAAGAGACCACCAGACTAATGAAAACATGGAGAAAGATCAGCAGGTGCTCTTTCCAATACACAGAAAAACAGACTGAAGAGCCTCCATGAGAGCTAAAAACACTGAAATAGTACAGAATGAAAGGAGAAAATCATTGTTTTATTATTTTTGTCAAAAAGGATTACTTTTACATTTTGGGAAATCTTTTTTCTTATTTGCTTTCTGTCGTGTAAGAAGATGGATAACTATTCTTTGTTTGTAAATGCAATACTATAGCTGGTAGTCAATTATCTTATCTTAGCATATAGAGGTAGAATATCTTTCCTATGCCTGTCGCATAGTAAACCCCCGCCCATTTCCACTCTTTGTGCTAAGCTAACTGGCTACTAATACAGATTTGAAAAACAGATATAAGTGTGACAGCAATATTTTACTCTAGCACATATCAATAAAGCAAGTGTACTATTGCTAGTATTCCTGAGCCTTTTATCCTGCAGGTTTTTACTGGAATTTAGGCGATATTTTAAATTACTGACAGTTGTCGTTGGTTGTCTCGCGGGTGATGAATTAAAACCAGGTGGCTACTAGAGTTACAAGATGTGTATGCTGTTTGAATAAAATTTGCTCATTGTCGGATCTGTTTTTTTCCCCCTGCAGCTAGTAGAAACGTGGCATGGTGCACTTCAGTCTTGTGCCCCGGCAACCCAACATCACATGTGGGAACGGCCTGCAAGACAGCCGCGTGTGGTGCTAACATCTGGGGAGGGGGGGTAGGGGAGGCACTGACTACCAGTGGAGACTAGATGACACCAGGTGAATTAACAGGTAAATGGAAAAACAGAGAGTGACAAACACAGTTCCTCTACCTGAGCACCTCGGAGAGCGAGGAGTCGCTGTCATCCGACCTGGAGGCAGAAGAGGAGCAGGGGGAGTGGTGCAGGAAAAGGAAAGGGTTAACCACGCTAAGGAAAGACAGAAGGGTTACTGGCAAAGGGTTAAAAGAAGGGGTGACTGCAAGAAGGGTTTGGATATAAAGAAGACAGCCAATTGGCAGGAAAGCCAGTTTTTAGTCAGGCAGTTTGCCATGAAATGGTCCTCTTCCGTTTACTGAGTAGCCTGTATTCTTTGACCGTTAACTGCCGATGTTTCCCCCTGTAAAGCATGCTTACGTCACTGTGCAATGGCTGGTTTATTGGACTTTTGTCGAGTGGTGTTCGGGCTAACATTATTTGTTAAAGGTTTAAAGAAACAGTGAGACATTTTATTTATTCACATCTTCTTGCTGAGTGTTTGCTCATGTCTGTCTAATATAAAGTTACAGCCAGTAGCTGGTTAGCTTAGCATAGCATAAAACAGCAAACAATGGAGCAGGCAGCCTAGCCTAGCCTTGCCCGAAAGGTAACATAATTTGCTTAAAAATTAATTTAAAAAATTTTTTGTGGTCTTCCATTGGCTATGTTCTGTGCTGTAACCAGGACTTGTCATATTAAAAAGTTGCATTACCTAACTTAGCCGTGTCCCCTTTTCCCGTCTTTATGATAAGCTAAATTAGACAACGTGTAGCTTCCTTTTTGACATACAGACATGTGTTATCAATATTTTCATCAAACCCTTAGAAAGAAAGAGAAAAAACATTTCCCAAAATGTCAAACTATTAATTTGAGCGAGACAGAAAAAAGGTACTGAAAAGGAAAAAGGAGGTCGTTGAAAAATTATCAGTAATACCAAGATAGTCATACACTCAGGTTCGCTTCAACTCTTTCCAGCCATATACAGCAAACTAGTGCAGAAAGTAACATCAGGAGCAGCTCCAGGGTTGACTGAAGGAAAATTGTGAGGTTGTCAAACTCACAGGCAGACCCGCTCAAAGCTGTCGAGGGAAAAATCCAGACCACAAACGCTACTTCAACTGAGTGCAACAAAAGTGGTATTATATTGTAGCTTCGGGTTTGTCACTAAGAGTACTTACAGTGCATCCGGAAAGTATTCACAGCGCTTCACTTTTTCCACATTTTGTTATGTTACAGCCTTATTTCCAAAATGGATTAAATTCATTATTTTCCTCAACATTCTACACACAACAAGACATAATGACAAAGTGAAAACAGTTTTTTGCAAATCTGTTAAAAATAAAGAACGAAAACATAACATGTACATAAGTATTCACAGCCTTTTCCATGACACTAAAAATTTAGCTCAGGTGCATTCTGTTTCCACTGATCATCCTTGAGATGTTTCTACAACTTGATTGGAGTCCACCTGTGCTAAATTCAGTTGATTGGACATGATTGAGAAAGGCACACCCCTGTCTATATAAGGTATCACAGTTGACAGTGCATATCAGAGCATAAACCAAGCCATGAAGTCCAAGAAATTATCTGTAGACCTCCGAGACAGAATTGTATCGAGGCAACGATCTGGCCAAGGGTACAGAAAGATTTCTGCAGCATTGAAAGTCCCAATGAGCACAGTGGCCTCCATCATCTGGAAATGGAAGAAGTTTGGAACCACCAGGACTCTTCCTAGAGTTGGCCGCCCAGCCAGACTGAGCGATCGGGGGAGAAGGGCCTTAGTCAGGGAGGTGACCAGGAACCCAATGGTCACTCTAACAGAGCTCCAATGTTGTTCTATGAAGAGAGGAGAACCTTACAGAAGGACAACCATCTCTGCAGCACTCCACAAATCAGGCCTGTTTGGTAGAGTGGTCAGACGGAAGCCACTCCTCAGTAAAAAGTTTGCAAAAAAGCACCTGGAGGACTCAGACCATGAGAAACAAAAATTCTCTGGTCTGATAAAACAAAGATTGAACTCTTTGGCCTGAATGCAAAGCGTCATGTCTGGAGGAAACCAGGCACTGCTCATCACCTGGCCAATACCATCCCTACAGTGAAGCATGGTGGTGGCAGCATCATGCTGTGGGGATGTTTTTCAGCGGGAGGAACTGGGAGACTAGTCAGGATTGAGGGAAATATGAATGCAGCAATGTACAGAGACACCCTCGATGAAAACATGCTCCTCAGACTGGGGTGACGGTTCATCTTCCAACAGGAATGGTAATGGTAAATGGACTGTACTTGTATAGCGCTTTTCTAGTCTTCAAGCCTGGGATCGAACCGACAACCCTCTGATTGGAGGACGACCGTGCTCCCACTCACCCTGTCGCCCAGGACGACCCGAAGCACACAGCCAGGATAACAAAGGAGTGGCTTTGGCACAACTCTGTGAATGCCCTTAAGTGGCCCAGCCAGAGCCCTGACTTGAACCCGATTGAACATCTCTGGAGAGATCTGAAAATGGCTGTGCACCAATGCTCCCCATCCAACCTGATGGAACTTGAGAGGTTCTGCAAAGAAGAATGAGAGAAACCGCCCAGAAATAGGTGTGCCTCGCTTGTGGAATCATACCCAAGAAGACTTGAGGGTGTAATTGCTGCCAAAGGTGCTTCAACAAAGTATTGAGCAAAGGCTGTGAATACTAATGTACATGTTATGTTTTCGTTCTTTATTTTTAACAGATTTGCAAAAAACTCATCACTTTGTCATTATTACCAATTGTTCCGTTTGCTACAATATGTTGGATTCATGTTAATGTGTATTTAAAGAATCTTGTCACACCTGTATGTCAAGTTGGGTTTTTGTCCTGTTTCCATGTTTGTTTTGTGACTTCCTGTTTTATTTTGGAAATTAACTCTCCTCTCGTCTCAGGTTCCTTGCCGTTCCTCAAGTGTCACTAGTCTCATTGTCTTCCTTGATTCCTGATCGTGTCCACCTGTTCCCACACTTCCCTCATGTGTACTTATAGTCTGCGTCTCCCCTTGTCCTGTGCCAGTGTGTCGTGTCCTTTCGCCTTGCACACCTGCCTCATGAAAGAATTAAGCCGAGGTCATAAGTTTTGTTTACCCCAAGCCACGTTGTGGACTCCTTAGTTGGCTTTGTGCAGTTTATCGCTCCACGGTTTCTTGAGTTTAGAGCCTTTTTTTGTGATTGATTGTTTTGTTATATCCTCTGTAAGAGAGATTTTGTTTTCTTACATTACATGTCATTTAGCTGACGCTTCTAATAAGGTTTTGCATTTGTTTACTATTCAGCGCTTTGTTTTGCCAGAGCATTTCTCTGTTCATCCCTCTTCAGAGAAGTTTTTGTTCCCAGGGCCTGCGTTTTTTGTTGGGAAATAAAAGCATCAGCTGAACCTCAACTCTGCGCCCGAGTCCTTCTCAAGTGCCCCTGTGACCGCTCTGGCCTACAGCATTTACTTCAGTAAACAAAACGTTTATCTCCAGACACACACCACTTAAAAATAGTGTAAATTTTAAAATGTTTCATCCTCCTACATCAGGCTCTACGGGAGGGCTTATCCTGTTGGAACTACAAACACAACCCTAAACATAAATATCCTCCCATACTGCCACACTATGTTAATTTCAAATGGCTACCAATCGCAACAGCTGCATGGAAAGCCAACAAGACTCAGCTAATTTACCTTCCCCTAATCCTGATAACGAGCACCCGCAGGCTCCTACACACCAGATCACAGAGCATCCTCGTCAACAATTAGTGCTCAATAATGCTGAAAATTAAAGATTAATTAAGATTACACAACAAGATCACTGAAATTAACTGTTGACATTTGTCAAAATCAAAAGCAGGATTTAAATGTGCGCAGGAAGAGAAGCAGCTCATTCCAGACTGAAGCCTCGTACAGCTGACATTAAATGTATTATATATTTACATAGTGTATCTACACTTCTCAATGTGTAAGCATGCAGTCCCTTTGTATTGTACCTCATCTCAAAGCAGACATAATATACCATTTCCTGTTTTTTTCCCCAAACAACCACAACTGCTCAGCCAGTTTGCTCTGACAGAAGATGCTACAATGTGAGCTGATTCCCTGCTCTTGCACATTTTATGACCAGTAACTCTGACTGAAAGGATGCTGCAATTAGGACCCGACTTGTTGTTTCCAAATGCCGCCTGTGGCTTTGGTTTAAATGATCAGATCTTCTATGCCTCTAGAGTGCACTTAACACCTGGATTCTGTCATTGTTTACACTAGTGGTCCCCAACCACCGGGCCGTTTGGTACCGGGCCGCACTACAGAAAGCTTATATATTTTTTTTTTCTGAAAAATGTTTTATTTTGAAAATTGACCAGATTTTCTCCAAATTATGTGCGCTCGTCCCTCTGACACATTCCCCACGCGTAACCAGGCGTTTTTCTTCACGTTTACAATTGTCCTCTGACCGTGCACGGCAGTTTCGCCCACCAGCGAACAAAGCGTGGGACTACTACAACACCCCCCCCCCCCCCCCCCCCGTCGGACCTTCTCGACCGGTCCGCGAAATATTGTCTGACATGAAAACGGTTCGTGAGGTAAAAAAGGTTGGGGACCACTAGTTTACACCATCCGTCCCCCCCGGGAAATAAACTAATCCCAAATTAAACATTTTTTTTAGTTGAAGAGTGGATAAGGAGTACCACCCTTAAGACACCAAAGGCCTGATCACCAAAGGCCTGATCACCAGCCTTTCTACAGGACCACTTTCTACCATTGAAGAAAAGAAAGTCAAATAAAAGAACAGTTCGAGGTGAGACCGAATTGACCTGAATCCAGGTACAAAAGGACAAAAGCAGTGATTGTGAAATAGTACGCTTTACTCACTTGTCCAGAGCAGAACCTTGCGCTTGGTTGCTGGTGAGCCTTGAGAAGACATTGCGGTCGTTCCTGGTCCTTAGAGGAGGGGAGGAGGGGGGAGTGTAACCGTCAGTGGGCCTGATAAGGGGCAGAAGGGTGAGGAAGGTTAAAGATGACGAAGGACCAGAAGACTTAAGAGAAATGTGCCAATGTGATCAATCAACAAAAGATTTAATAAGTGCATATACCTGTATGCACGGTCGTAAGATTTCCTCCTTGTTAGAGGGGAAGTATCATAACCCCGAGACTGCCTGGGACTGACACACACACACACACAAATGCAAACTAAGAAAATCTGCACAGGAGGACGATTCATGTCTATGTAAACTGTTGGGAGTCAATAAGCGATTAGGTTTCTTTGCAATTAAACAGCATTTCTAGCTGAATAAGCAACTGGCAAGACTCATTTCTTTAAATATCAGATTTCAGTCAACCAGGCTACTCATCCCAGAGGACTAATGCAAATCTTACTAATTCATTGGCTTATGGTTTCCTCTCTTTACGGCAATTTTGTAACCTAAGAAACGACAGGCCTCTGGTAATTTCCCAGTGGTCGTTAACTTGGGAATATGAGGCAGGAAAAAGTCACACGCTTTGTCTCTGTCATTTGGATTTATAATGTTCTTGCTGATTTGTGATATTCCACAATTACCCTGTTGTTTTCCTCCCCTCATGTGTTAATCCTCGTAACGTGTTTCATGTTATTCCGCGACTTTCCTCTTTGAGACACTTGAGACACAAATGTTTATCCTTGTGGGGATTGGAGACGGTTCTTTAAATGAAGAAGACTAACCAACATACAACCTGATTTTTCACACAGCGGCACAGTGACTTCCAACAGGGGTACAGTACTTGTACCCAAGGGGGTGCTGCCAAATATTTTTGAAAAAGTAAAGACAAAGCAACAAGCATTCCTTCTTCCCAGTGACACGTACAGGATACCTGTACCTCCTGTTGAATCTTAACAAAATTCTATCATTTATTTTTATTTTTAGCCTATAACATTTGAATCGTATTTCCTATCATGCATTTTATTTGAGTTCAACTTTTCAAATGATTTTTTCATCACCAATTTGACTAATTCCATCCAAATGCTATTCTTCCTACCTCTGTAAATTCACCTTGCGTCATCACAACAAATTGTTTTAATTCACTTACAAGGTGTGTCCCCTGACAGGAAGGCTGATTGTGCGAGACACCCGGTCCCTGTGGAAGGGGTCTCGTAGGGCAAGGCTGAGCCCCAGAGTGGCTTTCCCAAGGCTTAGGCTGTCCTCCTGGATGTCGGTCAGAGAGGCCAGAGACTTGGTGATGTACTGCTGCTTGCTGCCTGATGAATGATCCAGAATGGGACCCAAATACTCCGCAGACACCGCTTTCATCTGAGCTGACAGACGAGGCTCAAACTGATTGGAAAAGGGGTGCCGTTTGTGTTACAGGGCACAATAAGAGGGAGAATTATATGAAAAGGGAGGACAGTGTGATATAAATATCGCCATAAAATAAAATGACTATACCGAATGATATATTGCCTTTCAATAAGAAAAACAAGGGGATTAAGATATGTTGGTCGAAAACATCCATCAGCAGGAAGAGACATTTTAAAAAGAAAAACAAATGTGTTTGAATGGAGACAGCAGCCATTGTGGGTTAAAACATAGGAAAATACCCAATAAAGAATAGAGAACATGGTATTAAAATTAGGATAAGAGGGATTGCTGTCAAATGAGGGGTACCTCCTAAGGACACAAAACTAAGGTATTGGAAGTGGAGGACTTTTAAGTGTTTTCATGCACTGACTGACAACTTGTGGTTAAAAATAAAATGGCAGCTGCTCTGACAGAAAAACGGTGGCATGGAATGACAGTGAAAATGAAAGCAAATATCTCAGGAAATAACTCAACACAATCACACTTAGCCCGGTGATACCACAAGACGAAGCACTACCCAACCAGTCAATAGTTTGGACACACTTTCATTGAATGTTCTCAAACTTTTGACTGTTACTGTAGCTCTATTCAGGAATTTAAATACGTAAGTAATGTTAACATCTGCATTTTGAAAAAAACGTTCATTGTTCACAAACATTCATTTGAAACTGGGTAATAAGCAAAATTAAGATGTACCTTTATTTTGAAATCATCTTGGCTGTTGGATTCTTTTATTTGTACACTGCAAAAAGAGAAGCAATGAGACTTCTTGTACATTTTGCAAAAATAAACTTTGGCATATTACTGTCAACTTCTTTTTTATAAAGGGTTGTTTGTGTGTGTGTCTCACCTGCTGTCAGAGGCTTGGCTGAACTCAGAGGGCTCCTCATCTGTGCTGGCATAACCATTCTCTGTAAGCACACAAAACACAACTTGTCAGCACATACACTTCCATTTATTCCACAAGTCTCACAATCTATGAAACCATGACGTTTTTTCAATTTCATATCCTCTTAGGATATTAAGGCAAGAGAGCGTTCAACACAACGCCAGGCACGGCTAAACACAAATGAAATTAAACAGCTAACCCTGCTGCACGTTGTGGATGAGAGCTTGAAGTTCAGGGATGTATTCTGCCTTTTCTCTCAGAGCATCAAGGATTATGTGATTGTGAGATGAGCCAATCACATCTGTCTGTTTCAGCTGACCCTCCAGCAGGCGGATCTGAGCCTCCTTCTGAGCCACCTGTAAACTCTGTGTGCACATAATGCCCGGACAAATCCAAGATGATAATGAACTTTTAGACTTGATATCAAACAAAAATAAAGCTACTACTTAATGCATTTACTATTTTTCTTTTCTTTTATAATTATTTTTTTTTCCAAAAATGAGAAATAGCCTTGACCTCTGACAACACGCAGTACAAATAGACTCAACTAGATGGCACCACAGTCCATTATATAACGCACCACCACTTTCTCCATACTGGACATTGCAAAAATGCATATGATAACATTACAAAATTATTTTAGTTACATGCTTTTAGTTTTTTTGTTGCTAAAGTAACATATATTGTTTCACACCTTCAGGAGTTCGTATATAAATAGTTCCGTATTGAGTATACAAATGTTTCAAGGCAGCAAACCCACCACTCGTTAAGCTTTCCCTGTGTGGTAACTTACTTTGTCTATGGAAGCCTTCAGGAAGTGGTCCAGCAGGTGGCGCGCTTCAGCCAGAGAACAAGAGCTGATCACCACTGATGTGTCAACAGAGTCCAGCTCATCCTGCAGCGAAACAAAATATGTTAACACAGGCCTCCTGTCTCACGGCTTAGACGCAAACATTAGCGTGTGTGTGTGTGCGTGTGTTCGCACCTTGGTTTCCTCTATCTGTACAATGGTGGCCTGGCAGTCAGACAGGCTGTCGTTGATGTAGTCTATGTTGGCGTTCAGCACCTCAATGTCCTCATTGATTTCTTGAAGGAGGCGGTCTTCTGCTTCTGGCCCCTCCCCATCCGCCATTAGTACCTGCCTCTTATGTGAGAGTGATTCCTGCTGGACTGTCAGCTCCTCTCGCTTCTGACTCATCAAAAACACAAATGTAAACAGAAAAGAAGAAAGGTCAGAGCTATGCTTACAAAAACAGACATCCAAATGTCGAGGATAAGGAAATAAAAAAAAATCTTCCAGATTCATAGAAAAATACTGTTTTGAATACTACAGCATGATTTGATTAGTCTCCATACAGGGCTAGAAGAGGAATAAAAGAGGAAGGAAGAGCCTCACTCACGTTGGTTTCAACTTTTGAGATGGAGTACGTATCATTTTGAGTCTGGATATTTCATTTATAATACTATTAATAGCGATGCATATAATTTCTGGCAAATCTTATCAGAAAACACTGCCGTGTGACCGGGTCACATTCATTCAATGAAACAATACAGCCCTTTTTTATCCTCCAAAGCCCCTGAACCAAATGTTATCACAACAACCAAGACGCCAATTTCCAGCTTAATCTTGCGTAAAACTGTGACTGTTTAAACCTTGATGAGGCGGTCCATGTCAGCCTCCACATTGCCGATGGTCATTCTCTGCATGACAATGTCGATAATGCGACGCTCAAGTGCCTGCCACTTCTGACGGGCAGACTTAGAGAAGCTGGTAGCTCGGCTCGTCGCTGCAGGGCTGCCCTGACCTGCTGGCTTACGCTGCAACTTCTTCCTACCGATGGGAAGAGATAAAGGGAGAGGAGAGAAAGAGAGAAGTCGCAAAAAGAAAAGTGAGGAGAGGATTGGAAATTCGAAACAAGGGAGCGAAGCAGAGTTAAGGATTTAAGGGATAAAGTATAAAAAAGATAAACTCCACTATACTTCAAACATAGAATGACACATTCAACTTCTCCATATTAAAAACCTTAATTGAACTTTTTAGGCAGTGTGTAGTAAGCTCGTCGTTAACTGATGTTTGGTGCTGAGCAGGCAGCGTCTCGTATGAACACTATGAGCGTGACTATGAGCCCTAACATGTTGTCATTTAATACATTTTGTTATGAACCATGTAAATGCATGCACATGTAATGGTAAATGGACTGTACTTGTATAGCCTTGGTCTTCCGACCACTCAAAGTGCGTTAACACTAGACATCATTCACCCATTCACACCCATTCATACACTGATGACAGGAGAACCATACACATCAGTAACTAACATTCACACACTGTAGTCACAGCTACAATGTTGGGACATGCAGGTTAGCAGAGCCTGGGATCGAACCGACAACCCTCTGATTGGAGGACGACCGTGCTCCCCACTCACCCACAGTCGCCATGTAAAGTAGAGGGAATTGACTAGGCGGGCCCTTCTTACCTAATCACCCTGGTCCCATCCATGCTGCCTTCGCTCTCCGCCAGGTATCCAAAGACATTGTTTTTGTTGTTCCACTGCCTCACCAGCCCGCTCACACTCCTCCCACTCTCGGGTTCAGAGCTGCTCGCTGTAGTGCCGGCCGATAACTCGGCTCCAGAGTCAGGAACCGCGGTGGCCTGGTTCCAGCGGGCCACTCTCCCAGCCACGCGGTCCGACATGGGCTTGGCCAGGCGCCGCAGAGCGCTCACCTCCTGGGTCTTTCTGCGAAGCACCTGCTCCTGCTGTCGCTTCTGAGACTCCAGTGAACGTATCTGGTACTGATAGACAGGACGGAGGGAAACAGTGATTGAATATGAGTTCAGTCTTAGCAGATCAGTCTTAACTGAGAGCCCATATTTATATTTTTATTATATATTTATATATAAATATATTTATATTTAAATTACATTCTGAGCTAAATAAGACGTTTTCCACAACAGACTTATATAAAAGGTTGATGGTGAGAGGATTTTAAGACAATCCCGAAATAAAAGGATTACGAAAAAGGACCACAGCGTGACAGTGCAAATCTTTCCAGGCTCATTAATAAGCCTTCTCCTCCAGGGAAAACAAATAAAGACCAAATGAATGCATTCAGACTAGGTGGTCCTATTCAAAACATAAAAGTGATTCAATCTAAAAAGAAATCTATCCTAAGCACACGCAAAAACATGCAGTCTGACCTCTTGGCGGCGCTGCTCCTTCTTGAGTTGAGCGATCTCCCTGTTCCTTTTTGCCTCGACCATCCTCCTCCTCAGCTGCTCCTCCTTCATTTGCTTCATCAGCGTCACCTGGAAACAGCACAGAGGTCCGGCTTCTTTAAACTGCACGAGTAGTCCTGTCGTTTTTCTCTATGTGCTGCTGATCCTCCCCACTAATATTTCTTCCCTTTTACCTTGGCTTTCTTCATATCGTTGACCTCTGTCTGGAGTTTCTTCAGCTCCCCTTCGTACCTCCCCTGGTTTTTGAGGAGACGCGCATGCTCTTTCTGTGCCACCTGTAGCTTCAGCAGATCTCGGTTCATCTCCTTGAGACGCTTCTCATAGTCCTGCTTGATCCTGTTGGCCTTGTCCTCCGTGTAGTTCTCCATGGACACTGTGTAGCCATGTAACGTTAATGTTAACATTAATGACTTGTTGCTAAGCTTCAATGGTGACATTTCTTTACTCACGTACTGATCAACAACTTCCCAACCCCATGTGTGTACTAAACATTTTGTGATGCATTAACTCACTGAGATTCTGCAGAACGCGGTCTCTCTCCAGCTGAGTGTCTCGGATCTTGTTTTGCAGTAGAATGAGCTTCTCCTCGTACTGCAGCTTCAGCATCAGTAGCCTCCGCTGGCTGTTCTCCAGCTCGTCCATCAGCTTCTGTTTGATCTCGATCTCGCAGGTCAGATCAGCCAGGTCCGCCTGGAAGTTGGCTGCAAATTGGAGAGGAAAGTCTCAGACAGAGTGCAAAGAGCTTATAGAAGAGACAATTATGTTTTCTTTCAGGATAACGATTGTGTCAATTCTTATGATGGACGTCCCTGGAAAAGTTCCCGTCTACAGAGCCAAACTGTTAACATGGATGAACGGGATGGAAAAGGGGGAAGAGCTGTCTGTCTGTTTGTAGCAGCAGCTGTCAGGGACATACCTTTCTCAGAGTCCGAGTCTGAATCCACCAGGCTCTCGTCGCTGTCAAACTCGTCCTCGTCTTCTTCCCTGCCTTCCTCCTCATCCTCCCCCTCCTCATCTTCACAACCACTCTCCTCCTGCAACGGGGACATGACATCCTGCACACAGAAACACAGATACATCAGACTATGTTTGTTTTAAATTTAATAAATTTGTAGGAGTGCAAACATGTGTACATTACCTCAGTGTAATTGTCATCTGAATCGATCTCTCCATTCTGTCCGTTTTGTCTGTTATCATTACTGCGCCTATTCTCTCCATTCTCGCGAGTGTGCAGTTTCACGCGCTTCTTCAGACCTTTCTCCATATCTGGACTGCAGGCGGAGAAAAGCATGACTGTTCAGCAACATGGCAGTTGGCAATTTATCCTCAAATTATTTGTACTTCACCATTTTCTACATATTCAACTACAGAAATACGAGTGGTTTTGTCCTGTAGCATAGCATTAGCTCGTTCATGTAAGTGAGATGTCATACACTCCTGACAACCACCATCAAGGCTTTTGGAATGTTGCCAAGTGATGTGCTTATGGCAAAATTAGATCTCTTAAGCAATTAGCACAGTCTCCTTCAGCTTATCTACTCCCTCAGCTTCCCTTTTAACTCTTTACTTTTTATTGCCAAATGTATTCCCCTTTTGCTCCTTCTTTTACAACCACCACCAAAGCCATGTTTAAATTCCTGTCTCCTTCCATCTCTATCCTATTAAACCTCAATTAGCCTGTTTGGCTGTGTACTCTTCTCTCATGACCCACTGGCCGACTGAATTAGACCTTTTTGTGTCCAAGCCAGCTTACTACTTAGCGCTGGCTGCACCCCAGCTATGTCAGTAGCTGGCCTCCCCAGTGCACTAACCGACTTGTGATGTGGCTCTTAAGCTAGAGGAGAAAAGCAATGAGGCGGAGGGGGGGGGGGACTAGATTAGCACCAACAAAAAAAACAGCTTCCTGAGCTTCCTTTGGATATGACTCTGATTTATATTAATATTGTTATTTATTATTATTGTTATTGTATTATTGTTTTGTGGAATTGGCATGTGATATCATCTTAAATGCATCCTTCTCTGTTCACCTCAATCGTCTCTGCCTCCTCTCCTTCTTCTTCAGCCTCTCGATGTCCCGCTTGGCCCGGCGCAACACATCCGTCATCTCAGCCTCCATAGATAATGAAGCAGGGGAGGAGCCAGGGGGGTGACCAGGGGTGGGACTTAGAGTGGAAGAAGGGAACAGGGGACGCGAGGAAAGTCTAGCTGCCTGCCGTCGCAAAGACTCATTCATAGCCTCGCTCTCAAGGAGCTTGGTTCTGAGAAAGGAGGAATAGAGCAGAAGAAAAAGACAAGTCATCAATCAATCTTTTCTGCTTTTTTCTTCTTCAATTCATTACACTCAGGGGTTCAACATGTGTATAATGCTGTGAAACTCACATTACTCAGTTAAATAAGCGCTACTAAAATCAAAATTATATCATAATTGTCACTTGTGGATGACTAAACTGATAACAAACCAAATCCATTTGGGGAAATATAAGTGGTTTGCATGCTTACTATTGGCGAGTTAGTTGAAAAGATTGATACGCTCTTTTGCCTCTCCGGTCAGTAAGACGCGACATGGCCAGGACTTCCCTAAAAGGTCTAAATATTTCTTTAAAATGCAAAGTAATGTCAAAAGATTGCAAATAAACACTTCAGAGATCACAATATTTCAAGTAATGGAAGCAGATAAAGAGATTCTAGAAGGTTTGGTGCCCTTACCTAAGTTCTTCAACCTCTCGAATGTAGTTCTGTATCAACGCACCAATCTCCTCATTTCCCTCACCTAAAATTTAAAGGAGGAAGGAGCCTCAGGGCACAGAAACCAACACTATGGGGTGCATTAATGTAGGATTTAAGATGGTGACTTAGGTGAAACTGAATTCATACATTCAAAGCAATTACAAATCTCCCTCACGTACTTGACTTGGTCAGCAGACTGCTGACCTGATTGGCCACCAGATGTGTTACGCGGGTGTTGAGGTGGTCAATGGTCTCCTGCATGGCCTTCACCCTGAGCCTCATTGTATCATTTTCCCTCTGCAGCATTGCATTCTCCTGAAACATGTCGCTGTAGCCCTCTGAACCATCATCCCCAGCCACACGCTTCCCCTGCACAGAGAACCAAACAGTCACCATGAAAGTCAACGACCCTGAACACAACAGGAATTTGATGGAAAAATACACAGGACCAAAACACCTGAAAAACAAAAACAGAACAGAATTGATGAAGTCAAATTGAAGAAAAGACCATTGTTTCAAATGAGTTGGTCTGTCGCTCTTCAAGCTGTTGCTGTTTTCTGAATGATAAATGCTGAAAAAAATCTTGCTGTTTAAGCTTTGGACTTGACTGTGGAAACACCGTTAATCACGTAATAGACTGACAGCCTTACTGAATTTCTTGTAACCCTGGAGGACAAGGCTGATAAAAAACTTCAGGCTCCTTGTGTATATCTTTCCCCATTTCCTGGATATTTCTTGTAACATTTTCTTGTATCATTCTCCACTCTCCTGTCTTCTTACTGCATAATGGTTAGCATTAGCTAAACCATGTGAGACAGACCCTCTCAAACCAAGCAGATTGAAAAACAGGATTAAATTCTTTGGAAAATGCTAAGTACAAATGGACATGTCTGTTCCAGTAGGTCTTACTTTTTTTCTTCTTCTGCTCAGTAACAACCCCCCCCCCATTTCATCCCGCCTCATCCCCATCAGTTTTCACATAGTCACCCGTCCCACCCATCTCTCACCGCCTTGTACTCCATCAGTTCCATCTGAAGTCGGGCTATCTCGGCACGCAGGGCGCTGATCTGTTGGCTGGTCTTGTCTTGGTTCACTACCACCTTGTTCCTGATGTTCCTGGCCCGGTTCGCATACTTTAACGTGTTCAGTGTCTCCATGAAGTCGCGGTCTGACGGACTGACGCAGGCGATCATCACCGTGCGACTGAAGAGGATGAAAATGGAACGGTTTAGACGGCCATGCATAAAGTGTAACTATGACTTGTTAGTGTAATAACATGAAACACCTTTTGCTACTCAGGCACAAAATCTGCAAAACGTTTGTCAAGAAATCAGCCAGAGCATTAGCATCGCAACTGATGATTATTTTTATTATCGGTCGATTTTTTAAATCAATTATTTTGTCTATTAAATGTCAATAAATAAATTACAGATTTGCAGTTTTCTATCCCATATACAAAAAGCATCAAACCTCAAATTATCACATCACATTTTGGGAATTTTGAAAATGTAAAATGAGAAAATATAATTCACTTTCAAAATATTGCAATTATTTTCTTTCAACCAACTAGTGCCATGATGAATGACTACTTTGCATATGTACAGCATGCACGTGTGTACCTGTTGCCTCCCAGTGAGTCCTGTAGTAGACGAGTGAGTTTGGAGTCTCTGTAAGGGACGTGTCCTCCCTTCTTGATCTGGTCCCCTAAAGCACTGATCACGTTTCCCAGCGCCAACTAAAGCACAAACACAAAATAGCATTCAAGTGGTGGGATCGGCCCGATTACACACACTAAGGACACACATTAAATGTCTGTTGCTCCCACCAGTCCACAGTTGATGGAGATCCCCTCACGGGCTCTCTCTCCTGTGGCTCCTGTGCGTTTCAGCCTCTCAGAGCCAGCGAGGTCTACAAAGTGAAACTTGGCCATAAGAGTCTCGAACTCCGGCTGAGTGATGGGGCCAGAGTTCACGCCGCTCAACTCTCCGTTCACCTCACCTCCACCGTTCTGCTGCCCGGGGTGGACAAAAAAAACAATTCGAAACTAGTTCATGAGTTGAGAATGTCTTATTGTATTATATTTTAGTTTTTCCTCATATCACCCTCCCCCCGCCTCACTCCAGATCTCACCATTTGAGCCCGCTGGCACACTCTCATCTGACAAAGGTGGATGGTGAAGATGGCATGGGAGCGGGAGCTGGTGGCGTTCATCTGGGTGCTGGCTGTGGTGCGGGACAAAGCGCCGAGCTTCAGGCACTGCAGCAGCTGCAGCACGCATGCAATATGGAGGACATTTGGTTATGGCTGCTTAGTCGGAGTTGATGAAGAGAAAACCATGTGTGTTGTCTGGAGCCCTTTCCATAAATCCCCATCTGCCACATCTTAGTCCCTGGCATGTCAAACAGACATTACTCCTGCCATCTTAAGCCCATCACTCTGATCACTCACCCCTTATATCTTCCCAATGAACTACCGTTGGGTAACACTCGCAAAAAGTAACTGACCAGTCTGGCCTTAAGGCAGCGTGTTTGCACCAAGTCTTACTTATATACCTCCACCTATTTCTTGTTAATGACAGCTGACTACCAGATGGTTAATGCCAGAAATTTGGGGTGCTGGCGATCTCTGGCTCTGTCTTTAGTTAGTTGTTTGCGACAAAATGGCAATTACTTCTAAACTTGAGTCTGGCTCTTTTTCCTTCAAACTCTTGATGCAAATGATCACTTCCAACCAATCGTAGAAGCAAGCTCCAGTTTACTGATTTAGTTTGAGCCTCTACATTAAATTATGTTTGGTGATCTGTTTTTCGTCAAATAAAGGACCTTTAGACCAAAGTACTGATATATACTGCGTAATATATAGTGTACAAAACTACTAAATGTAGAAAAAAACTGATAAAAGTAAGGAGGATGTCTGCAGATAACGGACATAGGATATCAACACACATGCGCCCACCTCCTCCTCCGAGTTCACCAGTCTAGAAGTGACTCCAGTGGTGTAAATGCTGCCACTGGCGTCTTCATGGATCTTAATGTTGGACTTCCTGCTCCGATTCTCTGGATCTCTGGATTCGCCAAACAAGTCCAGGACCTCTTCGTTGTACAACTGCAAGAAACACACAATGTATATGTAAGCAATGCTGAAGAGAATTAGCAAATTTATGATGACATGGCGATTGCACTGATCGCAATGATTTAATTACAATGATTTAATGAGCAGTCATACGATCCTCATGGTCTCCCCTTTTCTCACAGCTATGTTTCGTATTGACACACAGATCACAAGATGGCAAAGAGGGCAAGGGCCACAGAGGTCACCTGAAAAATCCACTGTTCCCACCAACTTCCAAACACATGCTGCCCCCACCCACCCCTCCTCCCAGACACACACATCTGTTAACCGTCAGAGACAACAATGTGACCTGAGAACACAAACACATAGGCAGCAGATAGCAGGATGGTCAAGAACGAAATAAGAAAAGGCTACCAGGAAAATAAATGTATCATCTATTTTATCGTCATTATTGTTTCGTAAATCTTAATAAAGTAATTGGATCATGCAAGCACACACAAACACATGTAAATGTCTGCATCCAGACGCAACCCAAACATTTGCCTGCCAGAAACCTCTGCAGGAAATTATAAGTCACTGCTCCCACACAGCATCCCTTCCTCGTATCCATCCTCTACCCCACAGCGATGAGGAATAATGTCAGAGGTAATGGCCACCATTAATCAGGACCAACAAAGCACAAGCAGACATTCCTGCCGATCTGTCGTTAGGTTGTCACTTCCTATTTGTAGACTGGGTATTGTCCCATCTGGTAAAGGTAATATGGACAAATAACACACACACACACACACGCAAACAAGAATATGAACACAACCCTGTTGAAATGTTATCTCAGTGTGGTTTAACATGCGCATCCATCCACATGTGTTTCTCCCACCTCTAGGAACTGGGCGCTGACTTTAAACTCGGGTGGCTGGATGCCGGCCTCCTGGGCGCGTGCCCTATTGTTCTTGATCCCATCAAACAGCTGGTGAACAGCCCGCGGTATGATGCCCTGCTCATGCTGGCCCAGGCTCATATCGAAACCCGTCCCCATGGTGTAGGTTTTCCCCGAGCCCGTCTGAAAAACAGTTCAGTGTGTTTTTATTCACCAAGAATATTTAGGCACAGTCATTATCAGTTTTCCATAAAGTACCAGACTGACATTACCGTAAATTCCGGACTATAAGCCGCTACTTTTTTTCCCACACATTGAACTACTGCGGCTTATACAACGGTGCGGCTAATAGTTTTTTTCGGTTTCTTTATGTATTTCTTACTTATAAAACAATTACTTACTATAAAGAAAACAATAGATGACAACTAAAGCTATGAAACTCATCTCTATCAATTGATCAATTCAAGAAATATCAAAATCCAAGCCTTTGTAACATACCTGTCCATAAGCAAAAACAGTGGCGTTGTAGCCCTCGAAACAGCCCTCGATGAGGTTGTAAACGCAGGCCTGGTAGATGTGCTGCTGCTCAGAGTCGATGTCGAGCACAAAGTCATAAGTGAAAGCTTTGTCTTTACCCAGAAGGACTTGTGGTTCTCCGGGTGTGACGAGCGTGCATACATGACAGCCCTCTATCTTCTCCTTGGCCATCTGAGGACGAATCCTGCGGGAGAAAAGAAAAGGACGGAGGGAATGGAAAATGGAAGATTCATTGATCCAAAAAATAAAGTAATAAAGTGTCACTTTTTAAGCACCATCCGGAGCAATCATGACAAACAATATTTGTTTAAATGTGTTTACCATCTCACATCATCCTCAAGCACAGCTTTATCTTAAATGGGCATTCAAATGAGGCATCAATTTTATTGATGAAGAGGATAATGTCTCAGACTGTGGCGTGATACACAGGACAAACAAGCCATTGGTTTAACTTTAGTTGACTGGAACTAAATATAAATCAGTAACAGAAGAACAGCCCTGAGGATAACAGCCCATACACAAAACCTTTGTTTGTGCTGATAATTTAGAAAGTTAGAAAAGTAACATGAGTAATGCACCATAAAAAGGACAGTTCTTTGCTAGAGGAAGAAAGGCCACTGAAGAGGACTCTGGCTGATAAGTCATCATCAGCTGTTAATTTTGCGGCTCAGGACTCTGAGTTCTCCTCATCTTTCTCTCATGGCAGGTAGTTCATTAAATTGAATTGCCTTCACCTTGCATCCCAGTTGAACATCCATGAACTAAGTAACTAAATTAGGGCTGAGTATTTAAATCTAGCCTAGTTTGGCTGCAGAACTCCTTTAAAGCAGAGGTCTTCAACAGGGGGTCGCAACATTTTGGTTGATAAGACTTTTTTTTTGTAATTCTTTTTTTTTTTTAATTTAATTTTTTTTCCCTCACAAATTTAAATGTCTTCAGAATCAGAATCAGAATTGTGTTTATTGTCTTTAAATACACATGAACATGAATGCAACATATTGTAGCTAACAGATCAATTGATGGAGAAGACTTTGTCTGCAACACACCCGTTCAGCTGCCCACAGGAGCTCTCACTTAAGCTGGGCACCGGTTCATTCACAGCACCTTTCATGCAAATACAACAGCACAGGCACCAGCCAATCAGATCGCGTTAATGCTCACGTCTAAAGAGCACGAAGCTCAAAAATAAAATATGGCGGACCAAACACGTAGAATAGTCCCTGCTCCATCTCGCCATCAGTTTGGGGGACCTTGGCCTGAAGACCCCTGCCTTAAAGCTTTGCAGGCGTTCCTGCTGATTGGAGGAGATGTAGCTGATAGTGACACATTTTACTTGCTTCTGATGCAGCACTGGTTATTAGGTTAGAAAACCCTGCAGAGAAAACTAAGAGTATATGCAATGTCGATAAAACAGAAGATCTGTCCACAAGCACCACTGTTCTTGGGCTTTCAGTGTTACTATGCAGACCTAGTTGGGAGGTAATCACTTTAAGCTTTGGAAAAAGCTGTGATGTAGCATTATTGGAGCACCGGGTTCCGCCTCTACATGATTACCCCTTCCCCACAGTACAGTCCTCAGGGGATGCAAATTAACTCCCCCGCACACAGGGGGGGTGCTCCACTCTGTGGGATGCTACCACGAAGACACACACACACACACACACACACACACACACACACACACACACACACACACAAGCTGTATGAAGTCATATAAAAACAGTGGAAATCCCCAAACACATACAGCTGCTGTACAGATAGTGGGAACAACACAAACACGCACAGTAAGTCTAAGAGACAAATAGTGTACACGTAATTCACAAACAACCTAATGTACTATCTTCAAGTTCACACATGGTTTCTCTCAAGCATGCATTAAAAACCACACCCACTGCTAAAACTCACAATAATCCTTTTACCACATGTCTTTATGGTGCTGCAGAAAAAGGACAGCAGCACTCTTTGGCCCTCTTTCAGGGCCCGAGGCGTCGTGGAAGAGGGTCTTCCAGGAAGGAATTAAAGACATTAGAATTGTCCCATTCAGCAGCAGTATACTGACTCCCGACAGGCAGTGCGACAGAGAAAGCAGCGTGCAGACAGATGAGGGCCTTTTATAACTGAGGAAACATTGACAGAGAGGTTATTCTATTGAAAACCACATATCCAACAGGAGCTTTGTTTAAGCAAATTATTAACATCAAGTGGATATGGAAGGGGGACTTCTGGCTCTGCACAATGGATTTATGAGAAGACACACTGTGTGTGTGTGTGTGTGTGTGTGTGTGTGTGTGTGTGTGTGTGTGTGTGTGTGTGTGTGAGAGAAAAGAGCTGCAGCTGTAAAGGGGTCAGAGGAGGTCATTCCTCTCTCCTTTTCTCAATTCTATCATTCTTTTGTGTGCATACAAAATTGAATGTCAGGTGTAACACTTGACAACTGACATTTAAATGAAAGACAGAAAGATAAATTGACTAAATAAAAGGGGTTGGGTTGCATTTAAAAAAATAAAATGTGAAAATGTCTGCATTTTAAAATAAAGTGCTTCAATTCAGAAAAAATAAAATAATTAAAATAAAAATGTCCCCATTTCTGCTTCACATTTGGACTTGACCGTCTCAGCAAATTATAAATAATAAACGTAAAAACAAATTTTAACAATCGAACAGTTTAATAGAACATATACTGTATATCCACTCAGCTCTAGTTTTTCCTGCCAGGATTTTAAACCAGGGCCTGAATGCATCAGGGCCGTCTCCTCCTCACGTGGAGCTTACTGCGCCTCATGACGGTGTTTCAACCATATGAGACACTGGTTTAGTGCTGCAGTGGGAAGTATAAACAGAAACAAGTCTGTTCATTATGGATTAAATGCTCTACTTTCGCTGTCCACATTTGTTCCTCCTTTTCTCACCCGTCCCTTTCTCTCATGTTCAGTCTCACTCATCTTTTTCTCAAATTTCGCTGTCTTTCTTTTTCTTCTTACCGTCTTTTTATTTGTAATTTGCCGCTACCTCTCTTGTCTGTCCGCAGTATTGAGACGACATCATCCTGCCTGGAATGCAACGACTCGATTGGTCGAGTAGTATCACGTGGGAAGGTTTAACTCGAATGCAATTGGTCTGTGCTTTAAGCCACTATCGTAAAGACGGCCAAAGCTGCACGGTCGAAAAGTGCGCTGTCACGTTAAAATCACAACCGTCCTTTTTTAGCTTTTGGTCTGGCCCTGATGGGCAATTTACTGCCATTCTTCCATTTTTAATTACGAGTCTTTCCCCCAATAAGATGATCTTTCCCTACGCTTATTGTGTAAAACAACATCCCAGTTATGCACGTTGCTTTGTCTCGCATTGACCGCCAAAAATTGTTGTCTGCTGTTGAATCTCAAACACAGTACACAGAACACACTTCTTGCCATTTCATAACAACAAATACATTTATGGTTCCCTTTTCAAAATTCTACTAATTACAAAGAAACGAGTTTGGCCTTGAGCTTAGCTGACATTTGAATACAGCGGTGTGTATCAGCGTTTCTGGCGGTTGATTGGTGGTCCACCGCCTTTTTGGATTCATTTTAATTACATACCTGTGTGTGCAGATATATCCAATTTTAAAACAATCTGTGGCATTCAGAAATGTTGCCATTGTCCATGCGGGCCTGGCATGTTAGCGTGTCGATGTTAGTATCTTCTACTTTGGATGTATATTTTGTTGTCTATTCAAAGTATATATGAACCACTTTGTGTTTGTTGCCTCGGCCGAAGTGTCATATTTAAATGCCACCGGGGTTAAATAAATAGTGGTGATTAGCTGATTGGCAGGCAATCATTTCACAGAAATATTGGTAATTGCTTGATGATTTAAGGAATTATTTTAAGCACAAATTACAACTATTTGTTAGTTACACTTTGTCCAGTGGGACTTTTTTGGCTTCTCTTGGTTCAATATCCATGTCCACATGTTACCATGTTACATCAAGATCAATATTAATGTGTTGGTCAGACAAAACAAGACATTTAAAGCCATCAGCTGTGGATCTATTTAAAATTGTGAAAAGGAATGGTCTGATGTTTTATATATAAATACTTGATCCAAAAGATCATAGAAAGACCAAACCAAAATAAATTATTGGCTGCTGCCCAAAGTCGGATAAAATGTAGGCCATATCTTCTCCACAATCAAAGGAGAGTAACATATTCCCAAGACAAGTAAGACTGAAGTCAACATAGTCCTGAAAAGCTTTGCATTGAACAAGAATATACAGGCACACAACAAAGAGACACAAAGACAACAATGACAGCCTGTCAGTGATCCACGGAGAGAAGAAATGGAACAGCTATAAATAATCAATTCACACGCTCATGATGACACCCGGACTGAGATTGATAAACTTTTAACCCAGCTGCTGCAACAAAAGATTGGGAACGTGATGTTTGTCCGCTCATTATTCCAGTCTTAAATCAGGGGCTGTAAACCTAGTTCTGTCAGACGCACAAATGACACACACAAAGTCAGAAACTTATTAAAAAGCTCTGAAGGAATTCAAAGATTACAATAATGATCAAAGCCAATAGGGCTAATTATCACCAGACTCATAAGAAACAGAAACAAACACACATGCAGGTGCACACAGGCACACACACACGTACACACAAACACACACACACACACAGACAGAGAGTAATTGCGATATTAAACCCTGATAACCGCAAACGTCCAAGTATACAAATTATCGTCTTGAGAGAATTGTGTTTAAATGTTGAGAGCCGTTGAGGGGAAATCATAATACTGCCAATCTTTGTTCTTGCGCCCTTTTTTTTAATGAATGCTTGTTCACATGTTATATTAAATACATGGATTGAGGAGTAACTGAAAAATCGGTAAAAGTAATTATGTGTTAAAAAATGATCTCATACGACAAACTATAAGATCCCCTGTTTGAGAGGAAATTGAATTTGGCATTTGATATATTTAGGTTTTTTTTAAATCACAAATATTACAACATCATGTTGTTACAACATGATGTTGTAATATTTGAGGGAAAGGTGACCCTTGTTTGTTAGAGTTTTCAGTTTCAGTCTAAACTCATTTTTAGATAAAATAATCACAAATCTCCACGTTGTTTCTATCGGAGTTCCATGTTGCAACTTGTCTTGCTGGTAAAATCTTTTCCAGGTATAAGGGAACAATTTCATTAGTACACATTATTTTCACTATGAACAATCTAACACACTATGAATGCTAACCAAGTCTCATTGTAGTGTTGGCTGTTTTTCATCAGGTGGCACAATTTAGGAGGTCCGGTTTCTTTGGGACCTGCAACAACCGCTCTGGGACTTGTAATGTGCAATAATTGTGTTTGAGCATGTGTGTGTGTGTGTGTGTGTGTGTATGTGTGTGTGTGTCTTACACCAGTAAAATGTATAATGTTATTCCTGTTGTGCAGATTGCAAATTACAAAATGCTAATGCCCCAATTATTCGGTTATCTTCAACTGAATTTCAACTGCTGACCAACTACCCAATCACAATACTGAAAATAGCCAGGACTGAATGCAAATGCTGTAGCAACAGGCCCAGAGTGCCAATAAAATTCTGTAATTGCTGCCAATGACAGCGAGGTTGAGTAATGCTTGCTGTTGTTGTCTCCCTCCTGGCTACAATCCAGTGGCGGAAGCTGGCCGCTGCGGCCACGTTTCCTTCAACACTATTTATCAGTCCATTTATCAGAGGACAACATCTACTCTCTTCAAGTTTTCCCAATCCAGGACCATTCAATTGTTACCCCCTCAGTCTCTGCTGATCAGCTGATAACAGCAGAGACCAACCGCCCCACTTCCTGTCTCTATTATCCTATCAACCAAATATCACCTTCATAACGGAAAAACCCATCCATCATTTGCTGTGAGACACAACGCTTTGTGTCTGTTCCTTTACGATTGTTTTAAATGCAAACAAACAGTCACCCCCTCCACTACCATCACACATCAGAGCCTAAACCTGGTGCTGACAACTCAATAGTCAGTCCACCATTCAGGAAAGGTTGGGCTGATGGGTGGATAATAAAAGCTCCACTGTGATGTTAGGATACATTCATCAGCGTTAAAGCATTGAGGATAAGCGTAGAAAGCATGTTGGAACGGTCAAGTCTGTAGAAAGACTCTGAATTAGAATTGATTTTGTTTTGAGGATGACTGTTTAGGAAGTAGAGTGCACTGATCTCAGATCGTTGTCCTGGTCATCCTCTCATTCATGAGGCTTGGAGAGGCTGAAACCGAAGAGGAAAAAAGTTACTTGTTCGTTTCCTTCCGTGTCCCATATTGTACCACCCCGTTTGTCTTTTCACACCAAGAAAAATACACATATTTGTTGTTCTGAAGCCGATTGCAAGCAAGCAAAACGCTCTCTGGGACGGAGATTTAGTGAATCAGATTAGCAATTTAAGAATGGAGTTTAATGAGATAATGAAATGAGATAACATCTATTACAGGATTGTTTCAAAATAATTGTTGTATGTCCAGATTAAGTTTCTGATTTTGATGTCCACACACCTTCTGGATATTTGATGAACACAACACAGATCATTGCACCGCTGCATGGACTAACAACTAGTTGACATCAAATTGTTTTGGTACAAACATGTGTGGACCATAAACCTTTATTTCTGGACTCTCCACACTAAAACCACATCCTACCTTGTATGTATGCCCTGCTTTCGCCTCTCCACATGAAAGAAGAAACTGGCGTCCCACTCATTAATAAACATGTCTTTATATCCCATTTAGTCTTATAGCTAAATTCCTTTCTGTGGGGACAGCTAAATATTAATTGAAATAATGATTATGAGCTTCAGGCATCCATGTTATTAAGTCCTCCACATTGAGAATCACTTTTCACAAAAAAAAGAAAATCAAGAAAATGTTATGATGTACTGCGGTGCAGGTCAAAGTCTTGTTCTTCTAACGAACAATGGTAAATGGTAAATGGACTGTATTTGTATAGCGCTTTTCTAGTCTTCCAACCACTCAAAGCGCTTTAACACTACATGACATCATTCACCCATTCACAACCATTCATACACTGATGACAGGATCTACCATACACAGTGCCACCTGCCCATCAGTAACTAACATTCACACACTGTAGTCGCTGCTACAGGAGCAATGTTGGGTTAAGTGTCTTGCCCAAGGACACATCGACATGCGGGTTAGCCAGGAATGGGATCGAATCACCAACCCTCTGATTGGAGGACGACCGTGCTCCCGACTCACCCACAGACGCCCAGACACGATGACAGTGCTAAAATGTGTTCTTTAATTCTAAGCATTTGTGTGCCAGTCCGTGGTTGCCACATGGTTTCCCAAAAGGCTTCAACTGGTTTAAAACACAAGGATGTGCATATACATAAATTGTGAATGAAAAACAACTGATTTCTAAAAGACACCGTGTTGGAGCTACTAATCCGGTCATATTACACACAATAACATGTTAAATGCCACCAGACTGGGAAAAAAAATATTTTTGTTGTGCTGAATAGAAAAAGTGAATTTGTTTAACCCAACACACTGACTACGATGACATGCAGTGCTGAGCTCACAACCAGATAAATACCAAATACCAGCTACACCTGAAATAAACTTGCTGATTTGTGATGTTATGTTAAGTGGCCAGGACTGTCTTTCCGTTTCTGAGAGATTACTTTCATACAACCAGCCCAACAGAGATTACATAAACAGGACCACAATGTCTCCATCTGGTTCTGTTCTGTTTGCTTGCCTCCGATTAGTGCATAGCCATTGTTGGAGTTCAGATTAGGATTAACACAACTGGCACAGCAGTGTGTGAGTAACACAGAGGGGGTTATAAACAGCCCTTTCTGAATATCCATCCATCCATCCATTGTCAAACCGCTTATCCTGCACACAGGGTCGCGGGGGGGCTGGAGTCCATCCCAGCCAACTTCGGGCGATAGACAGGGTACATCCTGGATTGGTCGCCAGCCAATCGCAGGGCTACACAGAGACACACAACCATTCACACTCACATTCACACATCTACGGGCAATTTAGAGTCACCAATTAACCTGATCCCCAGAGCATGTCTTTGGACTGTGGGAAGAAGCCGGAGAACCCGGAGAGAACCCACGCAGACACGGGGAGAACATGCAGACTCCACACAGAAAGGCCACTGGACGGAATCGAACCCAGGACCTTCTTGCTGTGAGGCAACGGTGCTAACCACCACGCCACCGTGCCGCCCCCTTTCTGAATATATCTTCTTAAATTCTTCTCCTAGAGTAAGAATCAACACCATAAAAAAGTAAAATGCCATTATGAAAAAACTTCTTAAAAAGTAAGTAAGACACACGTTAAAAGAATAATTTCCAAGAGTAGAAAGAGTCCGACTAAACTAAACATCTTGTGCGTATTTCCTCGTAGACTTGCCGCGGTAAACCCAGCTGCGGTCTTATCACGGGAAATGTGAGCATGTCACGGTCTCCGTAGCAACCGGGTCAAGAAAACTCAGCAGGTACTCAGAAAGAATTTTACAAAACCACAACCTTTTCAATATTTACATTTCTATGTCTTTTCCTATCAGAAAACTGCAAAAACACATCGTAATGGATACCAGTTCTGGATAAATGGATATTCACCAAGGACAAGTACAAGAAGAAAGAGAGAAGAGGGATGACAAGTAACACAGATCTATGGTCAGACTCCGACCCCGGCAGGGTCTGGAAACCCTTAAAGACATAAGGGATGTCTCTGGTCATCTCGGCCTCATTCCCACTGACACCTGATATGAAACCTCTGAAAGGCAGTCAAGGTGGAGCTGATCAACGCTCTTTGGACCGTTTATCTCCCTCTTTCAATCAATTCAAGAGACACAGAAATAAAAAGACAGAGGGAACAAGAGGAGGGAAAATGAGAACAAGAACAGTAGAGGGGGGGATAATACGGCTATTCATTACGATTGTTGCATTTTTTACGTGAATAAACGTCTCTGCCTATTTTGAGTTAGCTGTAGGCATATCAAAGACTGGGATGAAATGTGAGAGGCCCCAAGGAGCAGCAACGGGCGGAGGGGAGGCAAACCAGTGGCTGCTAAAGTCGGGGGGAGACAAATGAATGGCCTGAGTAATAGAGTTGAAAGGATGTGGAAAAAATACATGCGTTTGAAGGTCGATTGATTAACGGATTGTCCATAAAATTGGCTGACAATACTCAAATTACAAAGAACAGTTGATTGACCCAGACGTATGTTTAATGTTGACATTTGATAATGAAGCACAATATACAAGCTGATGAGAATGTTCTTCAGGATCTTTTTCAGGATTTTGATCAGAAACCAAAGTATTCAAAAAATACTTACCGACTATATCACTACATTAAAAAGGTCAGAAACTGCAATTCATCATGTTACAGACAAATCAATGAAATCGATAAAAATCGATTTTTTAAAAGTGTTGGCAACAAATTTCATTATCGATTGTGTCGCGCGATTATTACGTCACTCAATGAGATGTGCGCAGAGCAAAAATATTTTGGACATACAAGGAATTTGATGGGGCGCTTGGTGCATAACAGCAGACAGTACGACAATGGACGACAACAGGAATAAAATAAAATATAATGCTATGGGCTAGTAATATAAGGCTATGGGTTAGTTTAAAAACAAAGGAATAGGGGACTTCCGGAAGATGGCGGAGTGAGCAGTCACGTAGTTTAGAGCTCTCTCAACTCGGCAACGATAAACCCTCAAAAATCATAACGCAAACAAATAGATTCAATATAATATAGAGGGGAAAAAAAGGTCAGTTATACGAAGAAAATCAAGTCAGTGGTAATAGAAAAGGAAAAAATGGATTCAAATGCTGACAATGGAACGCTGGGTGAGAAGAACGTGTGAGGTGCGGAGCCAGCTAGCCTAATAGTGGTAGACTTGATAGCACCCATAGGTAAGCAACTGGATGAGGTGAAAAATGAGGTTAAAGAAGTCAAACAAGGGATAAGCGATGTGAGGAGAGAGGTGAAGGAAGAATTCCACAGGGTCCGGAGAGAAACCGAAAGCAAATTCGAAGGGATTAATGCCGACATGAAAACGCAGCATGACCACATGGAGGAGGCGCAAACCCGCATAGTTGAACTGGAGGAATGGCAGATAGAAGCTGTGAGATGCTAACCAGACCGGAATTTCGGAATCGATCTACACAAAAAAAATGAAATTAGAAACGTATAAAAAATATATAGAAAAACTGAGAGAATTGGAAAGAGACTACCAGAATTCGGCTGACTTAGACACACAAAATAAAATTAAACCCGTAAAATTAGAGATAGATAAACATCTAACAGAGAAGGTAGAGCGGAAGATTCTGTTCATAAGCAAAGTTATTATGAGATAGGCCCGAGAACCACTAAACTATTGCCGAGACGGACTCGTAATTAACTTGCGGCTAGTCAAATCCATAAAATTAGGGACCCCCATACGAACCAACCATTGATGCATGACAACGCCAGATGGTATAGGAAGAACATTCCAGAGATATTATGAGGAGTTATATACACAGCCATAGTCTGCACAAAGATAGGAGATTAAGTCCTTTTTAAACACACTAGACCTACCAAAGATACACAGACACAGAATGATGCCCTAACGAGGGATATTTCAATAGAGGAGGTAGCGGAGCAACCGGTTAGTGGATTAATCAAATAATTAATCGACTGATTAATCGATTATCAAAGTAGTCGTTAGTTGCAGCCCTACTTCCAACAGTTGTTGAGATATTATTGAAAGACAGAAATGCCAGTGAAACACAGCTAAAAGTTAAGTAAGCATTTATATCAAAAGATTAAATGGTTTTCCATCCAAATAGTTGTTGAGATATTTGAGTTTGGGCTAAAGAGACAATGTTCTAGTCCATCTAAAATAGGACATTTTTATATAAACATGTACTTTTTGTATAGTACATTTCTCCAATAGTCTAAAAATATATCTGTGGCGGCTAAAGCTCGCTCTCTTTGGCCTTTCCTTTGGCGCCTATTTGTGCGTCCTATCGCTTTAGCCACGTCGGAAGATCGGGTCCAGTTGTCTGACTTGCGGCTTTGCCCCCAAACAGAAAATCAGGAGCAATTTCTGTTTGCTTGCTTGAAATGTATTGAAAAATAAGAAACATGAAATAAAGATGTTATATTTGGTTTGGATGCCGGATAGGGGTGTAACGATTCATTCACTGAATCGATTAATCGATTTATATTCCTGCGATCCAACTGAATCGATCTGTGCTCCGCAAATCGGCATTCCGGACGACATATATCGATTACAAATCGATTGAAATGGTACATAATCGATTGTATCGATACTTGGAAACTGCACATTGGATTTAAGTACAAAAATGACATGGATGCGTGTTGTTTGTTTGTTTTTTTAGCACTTTAGACACGTTACTCGATTCAGTCTGCCTGTCTGTGACGTCATCAGTACGCAGCAGCAGCCGCGCGAAACTCGGATCAACAACAAAACACAGCGTGGAGGAGACGACTGCGAGTAAGACATTTACAAACCAACTTATCGATCAAGCGCGTGGAAACATTTTGGCTTTTGCAAACACGGAGGTGTTCTATATAAGTCGGTCGCTGTTTGTAGAATATGTAGAAGACAAATAGAAAACCACAGAAACACGACGAATCTTTCCAGCCATCTACTAAGGCGCCGTGGGATTAAACAACGCCGACAGTCAGGCACCTCTAGCAGCGTTACCGCTGCAGCAGCAGCAGCAGGTAACTCCAGCTCTGAAGATACCTCAGGCCTCGCCAGCACCAAACTCAACATCACAGTAACAATTGCCACGTTTAGCTGTAAAGACATGCGACCCTACAATGTGGTTGAAAATCCGGGGTTCTGTAAATTGATCCAAACATTGTGTAATTATTGTGTAATGTTTACATTGAAAATGGCACTTGATTCAAATAAAAGGTTAATACATTTGCCATTAATTGTTGTTTGGTTGTTTATAATATCCCTAATTAATTTTAACCTGATTACCTTACAAGAAACAACAGGGATCTCAGAAACTTTGCCTGCACTGTCCAGTAAAGTTACTGAATCGATTTCAAGTCACTGAATCGAATCGTTCTAAATGAACCCAGATCGTCCACGAATCGAATCTGCAACCATGAATCGCGATTGATGCCAATCACCATCGAGGGTAGTTACAGGGCTGAGGCCAAGGTCAAAAGACGGTATCTGCCGTAACCCGTTTTCTACCACCAACTATGCGCCATTCGCATCAACTTATAGGAGTGCCCACCACAACACTTTGCTTTTAACACAAATAAAAAAGAACAAAAAATAAATATTTTAATACAAAGACAAACTTGAATGCGGCTCCTACAATATCACTGAAATGTTTATGAACATCAGGGATATTCAGTACAACATGTTTTGCATCTCAATGTAGTTGGGAAACCCTTTTGTGTTGCAATTCCTTGCTTTTACATAAATGTATTCCGCAGTAATAAACATCCTCTCGTATCTTACAGCTTTCATTAATTAAAACCTATTCATCAAGAGTTACCGTAATACCAATCACATCTGTAAAACGCAAGCATTATTTAGCTAAATGGGTTCATTCTTCATAATTGAGCTACAGTAAGCATTTCTGTCCCGCTGCCCATTTAATCAGCCCTCACGTCGATTTTCTGGACCAAATGTCGGCAATGATTCCACATATAAAACAGTCAACTGCCTCCCTCCCTCCCTCCAATCCACCTTCTGACCTATCCGTCTCTATCCATCACAAGACACCTTTTCTGCAACATCTATGACATGCTTTTACAGTAATCAGACAAAGCATCTGTGCATGAGTGCAGTAGAAAGACACACTCACTACAGGTTGCCGTTTGTCTCTCGCCTTTGGTCTCCGATCACCCGCTCGGGCCCGACATCACAACAGGCTGGTAGCCAAACACACACACACACACACACACACACATTAAGAAGCTCATATGCTGGTGCAACACTCTCTAAGGGGATGGTAGAAAAAAGGCATGCATATGGCAGAGTCTTAGCACAGGCTAAAGTATGGTAAGCGATGCCGTGTGCGATACGTACGGGGAAGCAAAGAAAAGTAAATATTAAAAGCAAGCCTTTGTAGAGGAAGAGTAGCAGCGGTCACAGGGAGCCAGCGCTGGGCGAGGACAGCTGGCTTGGCCAGGTGGTGTCAGGCCCGACTCAGAGCCGCTCCCATTCTGCGTCCGTCTCGCCGCACTGACACGGATTCTCCCAGCGCGCCGTGCCGGGGGCAACAATGTGTCCACAGGACCACTGTGACAGTCCCATACTCAGAATAATGATGTCCTGTGGGCATACAGCTTATGTGTGTTTGCTTGTGTGCAAACTAGAGCTGAGACAATTAGTCGATTGAGTGAAAGATGATCTCAAACTACTTTGAGGATTTACTTCTTGTCTTTACAAAATAATATCTCCAGAATTTAACATACATTTTGTACCTGGTCCAACATGTTGAACTGCTCTCCTCGTGCTCTCAACTTGCCATAATTTAATTCATAAAATCATCTGGTGCAGTCTACTGGCCTCAGCCCTGTGGCCTGAGGCACTGCTGCCGACTGGCAACCGGCGATAAGGGAGAGCGGACCTCACACGAGAGGTTTCTTGACCGAGCCAGACTTCAAAGACAGAGACGTCCTACATTGTCTGAAAAGGGCCTATGTCGCCTGCTCCAGAAAGATCAACTCAATCGCTCCTTCAGGAATTTATTTCCAGAAGATAGACTAAAGGCTGGCGCATGCTTCTGCGTCTGCGTCGTTGCGTCGACGCACTCGTTTCAATTCATGGTTCTAAAAGTCTTGCGTGTGTTGCAGAGCAATTCACCTCCAGAACAACAGGTGGAGTAACGTGTTTCTGTTGAAGACGACCTAGAGAGTCACGTCTTTGTGTGTGGAAGTCGTTGGTTGGTTTATTTATTTATCATAGACTTTATTGCCCCGTGCATCGCCACTGCTGCTTTTCATCGCGGACACATTTATTCCGTATTTTCCTCCACAACTTTGTTCACCCCTCGACCGACAAATCGACGTTTGCGGAGATCTCCCTCCATGAATCAGAGGCCATCCGCGCGTCCTTATAGTCCACCAATGACGGGTTGTATAAGTGGTCATATTTACGCATTTTTTCCAACAAAAGCTCTTCAATCTGATCCGTTCTCTCGTAAACATTATTTTTAATAATGGCGGTACTGTGCTATGAAAACGGAAATGTGAGAATCCGTAAAGGATGTAGTTAGCAGACCAATCGCAGCTTTGTCACTTTCGATGCAAGCCTAGAAAAATGGGTCGACGCACGCAAGGACGCAAGTAGGTGTGAAAAGGCACGCAAGGGATCAGCATCTCTCATTGTTACAAGGGCAAATCAATCCGCATCATCAGAGGCGATTCTGGGTCAATCCCCACCCCACTTCCTCATCCCCCATCTCATTTTCCCTCCCTCCGCCCATGTCTGCCCTGTCTGCGGCTTCATGGGGGAGGTGGAGGCAAAAAAGAATTAAATTAGCTTCCTTTCCTACATTTCCGACAGCCTAGGCGAGGTCAGGGAGGTGTTAGACAATTCCTGCATGATTCCAATTATCTTCAGCGGTCTGAAAGAGGAAGCCCTGGCTATTAAGATAACATGTGTTTTTTAAAAGGATGTTGGATGTTTTAACCAAAGTACTTCTTTGTACCATGAATGTGTGTAGTTGAAGTCTGAGGCATCAGGTCCATACGTAGTTCATAAAAAGAGCAAAGATAAAAAGGAAGTGTCAACAAGAAGTCCCAAAAAAAGACATGGGGAAAAAGGGTTTGTTTTGGCTCACAGTTTGAGTTAAATTATCTGAAGTAAAGCACACTTAAAAATCTACAAAATAATTTACAAAAGCACATGTGACAGCCACGCGTCTGTATCATGGCAATTCTTTCACATGGGAAAGTACCCTGAAAATCACGTGTCTTTAACGAGATGAAATACTGATTTGCATGTGTGTGACATCTACGACACCACTACAGTTGTCTATACATTATTGTAGAACTAAAAATTGTAGCTGAACGTTAACCACAGCATGCTAACTTTTTTTAGCGTGTTAGCCATTTCGCTTAAGAGTGTTAGCATGCTAAGATCTACTAATTTACATAACACAAAGTGTGGCTTTGCAGCTAAATCAGTCGGTCTTAAACCAAAGCAACTTTATAAACTAGAAAAGGCATTTCCTGCTGAAAATGCGTTGGAATGCAAAAAGCTGAAAGCTGCACTGAATATTTAAAAATAGCTGAAAATACAGAAAGTTGAAGGGAATTTGAATACATTTGCTGAAAAGCTGAAATGAATTTGAAATTGCTGAAAATACAGAAATGGGAGAAGCTGAAAGGAATTTCAATAGATTTGCTGAAAAAGCAGAAATGAAAACAGCTGAAATAAATTTGAAATATTGCAAAAAAATACAGAAATGAATATTAAAAAATTGCTGTTGATAGAGGCATAAGAATAGCTGAAATTATTTTAAAGAACTGCTGAAAATACAGGAAGTGGGGAAGCTGAATTTCAATAGATTTTCTAAAAACAGAAGTTGCAGGAGCTTAAATTTGTTTAAAATTGTTTGTAGTAATATTAGTAGTAGTATTAGTTATAATTGTGGTATTAGTAGTACTAGCAGTATAAGCAGCAATAGTAGGTTTAGTATCAATAGCAGTAGAAACAGCTGTAATACTATTAGCCATAGTAGTATTTGTAATAACATTAGTAGTAGTTGTAGTATTAATAGCAGTAGAAATACTAGTAGTACGGTAGTAGAAGTATCAGTTGTAGTACTAGAAGTACGAGTAATATTCGTAGTGGGAGACAGAATGTTTGTTATTCAAACTACGAAGTTTTTAATTAATAGGCCTCATCACAAACATTACAGTAAAAATTCCCTCCATGGGGCTTTTATTTTGTAATTATTGGATTGGGTGGGGTGGGGGGGTGTAGATAGAGGGAGGAAGGGTGAGAGGGTGAGGAATGGAGGGGTGGTGAGGAAGAGATAGAGGGAGAGAGAGAGAGGAGAAATAGACAGACTGACTGACTGAGTGATTAACAGTGAGAATAGGTCAGGGTGGAGGGGGGAGGGGGGCGAGTGTCTTTATCATATTGGTCTGTTGACAGAAAGCATAGCTGCGTCATGTGACTCCACTAATCAGCTCATAGGAGCGAGCAGCTGTAAGCCACAGACAGATCCTGCAGCATGTGAGTGCTCGTAACCACGACAACGACGCACCTGTGCGGCTGCACAAGGGCAGACACAGGACAGCGAGTTACACAGAATCCACACCTCAAACAAATGAGAACCAGCGCAAAACTATAACAGCTATCTAAAAAATACGGCGTTTGTATGAGACCCAAGACTCTACCGAACGCGTGGATGTGCTTTTTATGTCTGTCCGGTAATAAATACGGCTCCTATGGCCGTTGACAGAACATGTACCTTGTGGATTTTTGTGAGAAATATGTCGGCAGATTTGTATTGGAGCCTATGGGGCTTTTGGCAGAGGTTGTGTCACTCAAACACTCCTTGCGCCAAAACTAAAAAACGCTGGGATTCCATGAACACATTAATCCAATCAGCACAACCATACCCTCATTAATCTGAAGAAATTAAGCCTCTAGAGTGTATACTTTGGCTGCAAGGACAGAAGTTCCATACTTTTTTAACCAGATTTCTGCGCTGCCCCACACTCTAGCCTCGAGCTCTCCACTCAAGCAGACGCAATACACACTCATGTAAAAGTCAGAAACGGAGCGAAGAACTAGTGAAACATAATCAGTGATTATGAAAAAAGTACAATAGATATCAAGAAGCAGTTTTTTTCATAAAATAGTTGAGACTTGTGTGAACATTTGAGAGTTGAAATGGTGTCTGTAGCTGAAAGATTGGCGAAGCTGAAAAATCTGAAAGTTGAAGAAGTTGAAGAGGATTTGAAAAGCAAACTCCATTTGAAAACCATGTTAAAATATTAACGATTATTGATTTATATAAATTCAAGCTTAAGAGGTAGAAAGCTGAAAAGTCATAGCAGGGAAGCCAGAAAGAAGCTGAACATTTTAATATTTGAAGGATTTTAATAGCTGAAAGTGTGAAGGAGTTGAAAGGTGGCACGGAAGAAATAGAAGAACTAGAAAATGCATTTCCTGCTGAAAATGCGTTGGAATGCAAAAAGCTGAAAGCTGAAATGAACTTTTTAAAATAGCTGAAAATACAGAAAGTTGAAAGCTGAAATGAACTTTTTAAAATAGCTGAAAATACAGAAAGTTGAAGGGAATTTGAATACATTTGCTGAAATGACAGATATTTGAAAAGCTGAAATGAATTTGAAATTGCTGAAAATACAGAAATGGGAGAAGCTGAAAGGAATTTCAATAGATATGCTGAAAAAGCAGAAATGAAAACAGATGAAATAAATTTGAAATATTGCAAAAAAATACAGAAATGAATATTAAGAAATTGCTGTTGATAGAGGCATAAGAATAGCTGAAATTATTTTAAAGAACTGCTGAAAATACAGGAAGTGGGGAAGCTGAATTTCAATAGATTTTCTAAAAACAGAAGTTGCAGGAGCTTAAATTTGTTTTAAATTGTTTGTAGTAATATTAGTAGTAGTATTAGTTGAAATTTTGGTGTTAGTAGTACTAGCAGTATAAGCAGTAATAGTAGGTTTAGTATCAATAGCAGTAGAAACAGCTGTAATACTATTAGCCATAGTAGTATTTGTAATAACATTAGTAGTAGTTGTAGTATTAATAGCAGTAGAAATACTAGTAGTATGGTAGTAGAAGTATCAGTTGTAGTACTAGAAGTACGAGTAATATTCGTAGAGGGAGACAGAATGTTTGTTATTCACACTTAAAAGTTTTTAATTAATAGGCCTCATCACAAACATTACAGTAAAAATTCCCTCCATGGGGCTTTTATTTTGAAATTATTGGATTGGGTGGGGTGGGGGGGTGTAGATAGAGGGAGGGAGGGTGAGAGGGTGAGGAAGGGAGGGGTGGTGAGGAAGAGATAGAGGGAGAGAGAGAGGAGGAGAAATAGACAGACAGACTGGCTGATTAACAGTGAGAAGAGGTCAGGGTGGAGGGGGGAGGGGGGGCGAGTGTCTTTATCATATTGGTCTGTTGACAGAAAGCATAGCTGCGTCATGTGACTCCACTAATCAGGTCATAGGAGCAGCTGTGAGTCACAGACAGATCCTGCAGCGTGTGAGTGCTCGTAACCACGACAACGGCGCACCTGTGATCATTAACGGCTGCAAAATGCAGAGACATGGCAGCGAGTTACACAGAATCCACACCTCAAACAAATGAGAACCAGCGCAAAACTATAACAGCTATCTAAAAAATACGGCGTTTGTATGAGACCCAAGACTCTACCGAACGCGTGGATGTGCTTTTTATGTCTGTCCGGTAATAAATACGGCTCCTATGGCCGTTTACAAAACGTGTACCTTGTGGATTTTTGTGAGAAATATGTCGGCAGATTTGTATTGGAGCCTATGGGGCTTTTGGCAGAGGTTGTGTCACTCAAACACTCCTTGCGCCAAAACTAAAAAACTCTGGGATTCCATGAACACATTAATCCAATCAGCACAACCATACCCTCATTAATCTGAAGAAATTAAGCCTCTAGAGTGTATACTTTGGCTGCAAGGACAGAAGTTCCATACTTTTTTAACCAGATTTCTGCGCTGCCCCACACTCTAGCCTCGAGCTCTCCACTCTAGCAGACGCAATACACACTCATGTAAAAGTCAGAAACGGAGCGAAAAACTAGTGAAACATAATCAGTGATTATGAAAAAAGTACAATAGATATCAAGAAGCAGTTTTTTTCATAAAATAGTTGAGACCTGTGTCAACATTTGAAAGTTGAAATGGTGTCTGTAGCTGAAAGATTGGCGGAGCTGAAATATCTGAAAGTTGAAGAAGTTTAAGGAGGATTTGAAAACAATCTCCATTTGAAAACCATGTTTAAATATTAGTGATTATTGATTTATATAAATTCAAGCTTAAGAGGTAGAAAGCTGAAAAGTCATAGCCCTCAAGCCAGAAAGGAGCTGAACATTTTAATATTTGAAGGATTTTAATAGCTGAAAGTGTGAAGGAGTTGAAAGGTGCCGCGGAAGAAATAGAAGAAGATGAAGTTGAAGAATAAAGATTCGAAGAACAATACTTGGAATGCATCGTTAATGCATTCCAACAATAACTAGAAAAGGCATTTCCTGCTGAAAATGCGTTGGAATGCAAAAAGCTGAAAGCTGCACTGAATATTTGAAAATAGCTGAAAATACAGAAAGTTGAAGGGAATTTGAATACATTTGCTGAAATAAAAGATATTAGAAAAGCTGAAATTAATTTGAAATAGCTGAAAATACAGAAATGGGAGAAGCTGAAAGGAATTTCAATAGATTTGCTGAAAAAGCAGAAATGAAAACAGCTGAAATAAATGTGAAATATTGCAAAACAGAAGTTGCAGGAGCTTAAATGAATTTTAAAAAGTACAGAAATAACAAAAGCTGAGATGAATAAAAAGAGGTTTAAAATTGTTTGTAGTAATGTTAGTTGTAATTTGGGTATCAGTACTAGCAGTAGAAGTCGGTTTAGTATCAATAGCAGTAGAAACAGCTGGAATACTGATACTATTAGCCATAGTAGTATTTTTAATAACATTAGTAGTAGTTGTATTAATAGCAGTAGAAATACTAGTAGTATGGTAGTAGAAGTATCAGTTGTAGTTCTACTGAGGTACTAGTAATATTCGTAGTGGTTATAGTAGTATTTGAAAGAGCAATGCGTATTTCAACGAAACCGCTTCATGGTTAAGGTACAGATAATCATTGAGGCTTTTAGTTTGTAATGATGGAATTGGGTGAGGGGGGGTTGGGAGACAGAATGTTTGTTATTCAAACTAAGAAGTTTTTAATTAGTAGGCCTCATCACTAACATTACAGTAAAAATTCCCTCCATGGGGCTTTTATTTTGAAATTATTGGATTGGGTGGGGTGGGGGGGTGTAGATAGAGGGAGGGAGGGTGAGAGGGTGAGGAAGGGAGGGGTGGTGAGGAAGAGATAGAGGGAGAGAGAGAGGAGAAATAGACAGACATACTGACTGACTGAGTGATTAACAGTGAGAAGAGGTCAGGGTGGAGGGGGGAGGGGGGGCGAGTGTCTTTATCATATTGGTCTGATGACAGAAAGCATAGCTGCGTCATGTGACTCCACTAATCACGTCATTGGAGCAGCTGTGAGTCACACACAGAGATACTGCAGCGTGTTTACGAGTAACCACGGCAACGGCACACCTATTGGATTGGGTGGGGTGGGGGGGTGTAGATAGAGGGAGGGAGGGTGAGAGGGTGAGGAAGGGAATGGTGGTGAGGAAGAGAGGGAGAGGGGAGGAGAATTAGACTGACTGACTGACTGACTGAGAGTGATTAACAGTAAGTAGAGGTCAGGGGGGAGGGGGGAGGGGGGGCGAGTGTCTTTATCATATTGGTCTGTTGACAGAAAGCATAGCTGCGTCATGTGACTCCACTAATCACATCATTGGAGCAGCTGTGAGTCACACACAGAGATACTGCAGCGTGTTTACGAGTAACCACGGCAACGGCGCACCTATTGGATTGGGTGGGGTGGGGGGGTGTAGATAGAGGGAGGGAGGGTGAGGAAGGGAATGGTGGTGAGGAAGAGAGGGAGAGGGGAGGAGAATTAGACTGACTGACTGACTGAGAGTGATTAACAGTAAGTAGAGGTCAGGGTGGAGGGGGGAGGGGGGGCGAGTGTCTTTATCATATTGGTCTGTTGACAGAAAGCATAGCTGCGTCATGTGACTCCACTAATCAGGTCATAGGAGCAGCTTTGAGCCACAGACAGAGATCCTGCAGCGTGTGAGCGAGTAACCACGACAACGGCGCACCTATTGGATTGGGTGGGGTGGGGGGGTGTAGATAGAGGGAGGGAGGGTGAGGGGGTGAGGAAGTGAATGGTGGTGAGGAAGAGAGAGAGGGAGAGGGGAGGAGAATTAGACATACTGACTGACTGAGTGATTAACAGTGAGAAGACGTCAGGGTGGAGGGGGGAGGGGGGGCGAGTGTCTTTATCATATTGGTCTGTTGACAGAAAGCATAGCTGCGTCATGTGACTCCACTAATCAGGTCACAAGGAGCAGCTGTGAGTCACAGACAGATCCTGCGGCGTGTGAGTGCTCGTAACCACGACAACGCCGCACCTGTGCGGCTGCAAAAGGGGAGACATGGCAGCAAGTTACACAGAATCCACACCTCAGACAAATGGGAACCAGCGAAAAACTATAACAGCTATCTAAAAAATACGGCGTTTGTATGAGACCCAAGACTCTACCGAACGCGTGGATGTGTTTTTATGTCTGTCCGGTAATAAATACGGCTCCTATGGCCGTTTACAAAACGTGTACCTTGTGGATTTTTGTGAGAAATATGTCGGCAGATTTGTATTGGAGCCTATGGGGCTTTTGGCAGAGGTTGTGTCACTCAAACACTCCTTGCGCCAAAACTAAAAAACTCTGGGATTCCATGAACACATTAATCCAATCAGCACAACCATACCCTCATTAATCTGAAGAAATGAAGCCTCTAGAGTGTATACTTTGGCTGCAAGGACAGAAGTTCCATATTTTTTTAACCAGATTCCTGCGATGCCCCACACTCTAGCCTGCGAGGTCCCGCCTCTAGCAGACGCAATACACACTCATGTAAAAGTCAGAAACGGAGCGAAGAACTAGTGAAACATAATCAGTGATTATGAAAAAAGTACAATAGATATCCACAAGCAGTTTTTTTCATAAAATAGTTTAGACCTGTGTCAACATTTGAAAGTTTAAATGGTGTCTGTAGCTGAAAGATTTGCGAAGCTGAAAAATCTGAAAGTTGAAGAAGTTTAGGAGGATTTGAAAGCAAACTCCATTTGAAAACCATGTTAAAATATTAATGATTATTGATTTATATAAATTCAAGCATAAGAGGTAGAAAGCTGAAAAGTCATAGCCCTCAAGCCAGAAAGGAGCTGAACATTTTAATATTTGAACGGTTTTAATAGCTGAAAGTGTGAAGGAGTTGAAAGGTGCCGCGGAAGAAATAGAAGATGAAGAATAAAGATTCGAAGAACAATACTTGGAATGCATCGTTAATGCATTCCAACAATAATAAGTCGGAAATAAAGATTCGAAGAACAATACTTGGAATGCATCGTTAATGCATTCCAACAATAACTAGAAAATGCATTTCCTGCTGAAAATGCGTTGGAATGCAAAAAGCTGAAAGCTGAAATGACTAGAAAATGCATTTCCTGCTGAAAATGCGTTGGAATGCAAAAAGCTGAAAGCTGAAATGAACTTTTTAAAATAGCTGAAAATACAGAAAGTTGAAGGGAATTTGAATACATTTGCTGAAATTATAGATATTAGAAAAGCTGAAATGAATTTGAAATTGCTGAAAATACAGAAATGGGAGAAGCTGAAAGGAATTTCAATAGATTTGCTGAAAAAGCAGAAATGAAAACAGCTGAAATAAATTTGAAATATTGCAAAAAAATACAGAAATGAATAGTGAAACATTGCTGTTGATAGAGGCATAAGAATAGCTGAAATTATTTTAAAGAACTGCTGAAAATACAGGAAGTGGGGAAGCTGAATTTCAATAGATTTTCTAAAAACAGAAGTTGCAGGAGCTTAAATTTGTTTAAAATTGTTTGTAGTAATATTAGTAGTAGTATTAGTTATAATTGTGGTATTAGTAGTACTAGCAGTAATAGTAGGTTTAGTATCAATAGCAGTAGAAACAGCTGTAATACTATTAGCCATAGTCGTATTTGTAATAACATTAGTAGTAGTTGTAGTATTAATAGCAGTAGAAATACTAGTAGTATGGTAGTAGAAGTATCAGTTGTAGTACTAGAAGTACGAGTAATATTCGTAGTGGGAGACAGAATGTTTGTTATTCAAACTAAGAAGTTTTTAATTAATAGGCCTCATCACAAACATTACAGTAAAAATTCCCTCCATGTGGCTTTTATTTTGAAATTATTGGATTGGGTGGGTTGGGGGGGTGTAGATAGAGGGAGGGAGGGTGAGAGGGTGAGGAAGGGAGGGGTGGTGAGGAAGAGATAGAGGGAGAGAGAGAGGAGGAGAAATAGACAGACATACTGACTGACTGAGTGATTAACAGTAAGAAGAGGTCAGGGTGGAGGGGGGAGGGGGGGCGAGTGTCTTTATCATATTGGTCTGTTGACAGAAAGCATAGCTGCGTCATGTGACTCCACTAATCAGGTCATTGGAGCAGCTGTGAGTCACACACAGAGATACTGCAGCGTGTTTACGAGTAACCACGGCAACGGCGCACCTATTGCATTGGGTGGGGTGGGGGGGTGTAGATAGAGGGAGGGAGGGTGAGAGGGTGAGGAAGGGAATGGTGGTGAGGAAGAGAGGGAGAGGGGAGGAGAATTAGACTGACTGAGAGTGATTAACAGTAAGTAGAGGTCAGGGGGGAGGGGGGAGGGGGGGCTAGTGTCTTTATCATATTGGTCTGTTGACAGAAAGCATAGCTGCGTCATGTGACTCCACTAATCAGGTCATTGGAGCAGCTGTGAGTCACACACAGAGATACTGCAGCGTGTTTACGAGTAACCACGGCAACGGCGCACCTATTGGATTGGGTGGGGTGGGGGGGTGTAGATAGAGGGAGGGAGGGTGAGAGGGTGAGGAAGGGAATGGTGGTGAGGAAGAGAGGGAGAGGGGAGGAGAATTAGACTGACTGACTGACTGAGAGTGATTAACAGTAAGTAGAGGTCAGGGTGGAGGGGGGAGGGGGGCTAGTGTCTTTATCATATTGGTCTGTTGACAGAAAGCATAGCTGCGTCATGTGACTCCACTAATCAGGTCATAGGAGCGAGCAGCTGTGAGCCACAGACAGATCCTGCAGCATGTGAGTGCTCGTAACCACGACAACGCCGCACCTGTGATCATTAACGATCTGCTGCAAAAGACAGAGACATGGCAGCAAGTTACACAGAATCCACACCTCAAACAAATGGGAACCAGCGCAAAACTATAACAGCTATCTAAAAAATACGGCGTTTGTATGAGACCCAAGACTCTACCGAACGCGTGGATGTGTTTTTATGTCTGTCCGGTAATAAATACGGCTCCTATGGCCGTTGACAAAACGTGTACCTTGTGGATTTTTGTGAGAAATATGTCGGCAGATTTGTATTGGAGCCTATGGGGCTTTTGGCAGAGGTTGTGTCACTCAAACACTCCTTGCGCCAAAACTAAAGAACTCTGGGATTCCATTAACGCATTAATCCAATCAGCACAACCATGCCCTCATTAATCTGAAGAAATGAAGCCTCTAGGGTGTATACTTTGGCTGCAAGGACAGAAGTTCCATATTTTTTTAACCAGATTCCTGTGATGCCCCACACTCTAGCTCTCGAGGTCCCCCTCTAGCAGACGCAATACACACTCATGTAAAAGTCAGAAACGGAGCGAAGAACTAGTGAAACATAATCAGTGATTATGAAAAAAGTACAATAGATATCAAGAAGCAGTTTTTTTCATAAAATAGTTAAGACTTGTGTCAACATTTGAAAGTTGAAATGGTGTCTGTAGCTGAAAGATTTGCAAAGCTGAAAAATCTGAAAGTTGAAGAAGTTTAGGAGGATTTGAAAGCAAACTCCATTTGAAAACCATGTTAAAATATTAATGATTATTGATTTATATAAATTCAAGCATAAGAGGTAGAAAGCTGAAAAGTCATAGCCCTCAAGCCAGAAAGGAGCTGAACATTTTAATATTTGAACGGTTTAAATAGCTGAAAGTGTGAAGGAGTTGAAAGGTGCCGCGGAAGAAATAGAAGAAGAAGCTGAAGAATAAAGATTCGAAGAACAATACTTGGAATGCATCGTTAATGCATTCCAACAAATATTTAAAAATAGCTGAAAATACAGAAAGTTGAAGGGAATTTGAATACATCTGAACTTACAGATATTAGAAAAGCTGAAATTAATTTGAAATTGCTGAAAATACAGAAATGGGAGAAGCTGAAAGGAATTTCAATAGATTTGCTGAAAAAGCAGAAATGAAAACAGCTGAAATAAATTTGAAATATTGCAAAAAAATACAGAAATGAATATTAAAAAATTGCTGTTGATAGAGGCATAAGAATAGCTGAAATTATTTTAAAGAACTGCTGAAAATACAGGAAGTGGGGAAGCTGAATTTCAATAGATTTTCTAAAAACAGAAGTTGCAGGAGCTTAAATTTGTTTAAAATTGTTTGTAGTAATATTAGTAGTAGTATTAGTTATAATTGTGGTATTAGTAGTACTAGCAGTATAAGCAGTAATAGTAGGTTTAGTATCAATAGCAGTAGAAACAACTGGAATACTATTAGCCATAGTAGTATTTGTAATAACATTAGTAGTAGTTGTAGTATTAATAGCAGTAGAAATACTAGTAGTATGGTAGTAGAAGTATCAGTTGTAGTACTAGAAGTACGAGTAATATTCGTAGTGGGAGACAGAATGTTTGTTATTCACACTTAAAAGTTTTTAATTAATAGGCCTCATCACAAACATTACAGTAAAAATTCCCTCCATGTGGCTTTTATTTTGAAATGATTGGATTGGGTGGGTTGGGGGGGTGTAGATAGAGGGAGGGAGGGTGAGAGGGTGAGGAAGGGAGGGGTGGTGAGGAAGAGATAGAGGGAGAGAGAGAGGAGGAGAAATAGACAGACATACTGACTGACTGAGTGATTAACAGTGAGAAGAGGTCAGGGTGGAGGGGGGAGGGGGGGCGAGTGTCTTTATCATATTGGTCTGTTGACAGAAAGCATAGCTGCGTCATGTGACTCCACTAATCACGTCATTGGAGCAGCTGTGAGTCACACACAGAGATACTGCAGCGTGTTTACGAGTAACCACGGCAACGGCGCACCTATTGGATTGGGTGGGGTGGGGGGGTGTAGATAGAGGGAGGGAGGGTGAGAGGGTGAGGAAGGGAATGGTGGTGAGGAAGAGAGGGAGAGGGGAGGAGAATTAGACTGACTGACTGACTGAGAGTGATTAACAGTAAGTAGAGGTCAGGGGGGAGGGGGGAGGGGGGGCTAGTGTCTTTATCATATTGGTCTGTTGACAGAAAGCATAGCTGCGTCATGTGACTCCACTAATCACGTCATTGGAGCAGCTGTGAGTCACACACAGAGATACTGCAGCGTGTTTACGAGTAACCACGGCAACGGCGCACCTATTGGATTGGGTGGGGTGGGGGGGTGTAGATAGAGGGAGGGAGGGTGAGAGGGTGAGGAAGGGAATGGTGGTGAGGAAGAGAGGGAGAGGGGAGGAGAATTAGACTGACTGACTGACTGACAGTGATTAACAGTAAGTAGAGGTCAGGGTGGAGGGGGGAGGGGGGCTAGTGTCTTTATCATATTGGTCTGTTGACAGAAAGCATAGCTGCGTCATGTGACTCCACTAATCAGGTCACAAGGAGCAGCTGTGAGCCACAGACAGATCCTGCAGCGTGTGAGTGCTCGTAACCACGACAACGACGCACCTGTGCGGCTGCAAAAGTGCAGACACAGGACAGCGAGTTACACAGAATCCACACCTCAAACAAATGAGAACCAGCGCAAAACTATAACAGCTATCTAAAAAATACGGCGTTTGTATGAGACCCAAGACTCTACCGAACGCGTGGATGTGCTTTTATGTCTGTCCGGTAATGAATACGGCTCCTATGGCCGTTGACAGAACGTGTACCTTGTGGATTTTTGTGAGAAATATGTCGGCAGATTTGTATTGGAGCCTATGGGGCTTTTGGCAGAGGTTGTGTCACTCAAACACTCCTTGCGCCAAAACTAAAAAACTCTGGGATTCCATGAACACATTAATCCAATCAGCACAACCATACCCTCATTAATCTGAAGAAATGAAGCCTCTAGAGTGTATACTTTGGCTGCAAGGACAGAAGTTCCATATTTTTTTAACCAGATTCCTGCGATGCCCCACACTCTAGCCTCGAGCTCTCCACTGTAGCAGACGCAATACACACTCATGTAAAAGTCAGAAACGGAGCGAAGAACTAGTGAAACATAATCAGTGATTATGAAAAAAGTACAATAGATATCCACAAGCAGTTTTTTTCATAAAATAGTTTAGACCTGTGTCAACATTTGAAAGTTTAAATGGTGTCTGTAGCTGAAAGATTTGCGAAGCTGAAAAATCTGAAAGTTGAAGAAGTTTAGGAGGATTTGAAAGCAAACTCCATTTGAAAACCATGTTAAAATATTAATGATTATTGATTTATATAAATTCAAGCATAAGAGGTAGAAAGCTGAAAAGTCATAGCCCTCAAGCCAGAAAGGAGCTGAACATTTTAATATTTGAACGGTTTTAATAGCTGAAAGTGTGAAGGAGTTGAAAGGTGCCGCGGAAGAAATAGAAGAAGCTGAAGAATAAAGATTCGAAGAACAATACTTGGAATGCATCTCAATGCATTCCAACTAATAAGTCGGAAATAAAGATTCGAAGAACAATACTTGGAATGCATCGTTAATGCATTCCAACAATAAGTCGGAAATAAAGATTCGAAGAACAATACTTGGAATGCATCGTTAATGCATTCCAACAACTAGAAAATGCATTTCCTGCTGAAAATGCGTTGGAATGCAAAAAGCTGAAAGCTGAAATGAATATTTAAAAATAGAAAAGGCATTTCCTGCTGAAAATGCGTTGGAATGCAAAAAGCTGAAAGCTGCACTGAATATTTGAAAATAGCTGAAAATACAGAAAGTTGAAGGGAATTTGAATACATTTGCTGAAAAGCTGAAATGAATTTGAAATTGCTGAAAATACAGAAATGGGAGAAGCTGAAAGGAATCAATAGATTTGCTGAAAAAGCAGAAATGAAAACAGCTGAAATAAATTTGAAATATTGCAAAAAAATACAGAAATGAATATTAAAAAATTGCTGTTGATAGAGGCATAAGAATAGCTGAAATTATTTTAAAGAACTGCTGAAAATACAGGAAGTGGGGAAGCTGAATTTCAATAGATTTTCTAAAAACAGAAGTTGCAGGAGCTTAAATTTGTTTAAAATTGTTTGTAGTAATATTAGTAGTAGTATTAGTTATAATTGTGGTATTAGTAGTACTAGCAGTATAAGCAGTAATAGTAGGTTTAGTATCAATAGCAGTAGAAACAGCTGGAATACTATTAGCCATAGTAGTATTTGTAATAACATTAGTAGTAGTTGTAGCATTAATAGCAGTAGAAATACTAGTAGTATGGTAGTAGAAGTATCAGTTTTAGTGTAGAAGTACTAGTAATATTCGTAGTGGTTGTAGTAGTATTTGAAAGAGCAATACGTATTTCAACGAAACCGCTTCATGGTTAAGGTACAGATAATCATTGAGGCTTTTAGTTTGTAATGATGGAATTGGGTGAGGGGGGGTTGGGAGACAGAATGTTTGTTATTCAAACTAAGAAGTTTTTAATTAATAGGCCTCATCACAAACATTACAGTAAAAATTCCCTCCATGGGGCTTTTATTTTGAAATTATTGGATTGGGTGGGGTGGGGGGGTGTAGATAGAGGGAGGGAGGGTGAGAGGGTGAGGAAGGGAGGGGTGGTGAGGAAGAGATAGAGGGAGAGAGAGAGGAGGAGAAATAGACAGACATACTGACTGACTGAGTGATTAACAGTGAGCAGAGGTCAGGGTGGAGGGGGGAGGGGGGGCGAGTGTCTTTATCATATTGGTCTGTTGACAGAAAGCATAGCTGCGTCATGTGACTCCACTAATCAGGTCATATAAGCAGCTGTGAGCCACAGACAGATCCTGCAGCGTGTGAGTGCTCGTAACCACGACAACGGCGCACCTGTGATCATTAACGAGCGGCTGCAAAAGACAGAGACATGGCAGCGAGTTACACAGAATCCACACCTCAAACAAATGAGAACCAGCGCAAAACTATAACAGCTATCTAAAAAAGACTACGTTTGTATGAGACCCAAGACTCTACCGAACGCGTGGATGAGCTTTTTATGTCTGTCCGGTAATAAATACGGCTCCTATGGCCGTTTACAAAACGTGTACCTTGTGGATTTTTGTGAGAAATATGTCGGCAGATTTGTATTGGAGCCTATGGGGCTTTTGGCAGAGGTTGTGTCACTCAAACACTCCTTGCGCCAAAACTAAAAAACTCTGGGATTCCATGAACACATTAATCCAATCAGCACAACCATACCCTCATTAATCTGAAGAAATGAAGCCTCTAGAGTGTATACTTTGGCTGCAAGGACAGAAGTTCCATACTTTTTTAACCAGATTTCTGCGCTGCCCCACACTCTAGCCTCGAGCTCTCCACTCAAGCAGACGCAATACACACTCATGTAAAAGTCAGAAACGGAGCGAAGAACTAGTGAAACATAATCAGTGATTATGAAAAAAGTACAATAGATATCAAGAAGCAGTTTTTTTCATAAAATAGTTGAGACTTGTGTCAACATTTGAGAGTTGAAATGGTGTCTGTAGCTGAAAGATTGGCGAAGCTGAAAAATCTGAAAGTTGAAGAAGTTGAAGAGGATTTGAAAAGCAAACTCCATTTGAAAACCATGTTAAAATATTAACGATTATTGATTTATATAAATTCAAGCTTAAGAGGTAGAAAGCTGAAAAGTCATAGCCTGGAAGCCAGAAAGAAGATGAACATTTTAATATTTGAAGGATTTTAATAGCTGAAAGTGTGAAGGAGTTGAAAGGTGCCACGGAAGAAATAGAAGAACTAGAAAATGCATTTCCTGCTGAAAATGCGTTGGAATGCAAAAAGCTGAAAGTTGAAATGAACTTTTTAAAATAGCTGAAAATACAGAAAGTTGAAGGGAATTTGAATACATTTGCTGAAATTATAGATATTAGAAAAGCTGAAATGAATTTGAAATTGCTGAAAATACAGAAATGGGAGAAGCTGAAAGGAATTTCAATAGATTTGCTGAAAAAGCAGAAATGAAAACAGCTGAAATAAATTTGAAATATTGCAAAAAAATACAGAAATGAATAGTGAAAAATTGCTGTTGATAGAGGCATAAGAATAGCTGAAATTATTTTAAAGAACTGCTGAAAATACAGGAAGTGGGGAAGCTGAATTTCAATAGATTTTCTAAAAACAGAAGTTGCAGGAGCTTAAATTTGTTTAAAATTGTTTGTAGTAATATTAGTAGTAGTATTAGTTATAATTGTGGTATTAGTAGTACTAGCAGTAATAGTAGGTTTAGTATCAATAGCAGTAGAAACAGCTGTAATACTATTAGCCATAGTCGTATTTGTAATAACATTAGTAGTAGTTGTAGTATTAATAGCAGTAGAAATACTAGTAGTATGGTAGTAGAAGTATCAGTTGTAGTACTAGAAGTACGAGTAATATTCGTAGTGGGAGACAGAATGTTTGTTATTCAAACTAAGAAGTTTTTAATTAATAGGCCTCATCACAAACATTACAGTAAAAATTCCCTCCATGTGGCTTTTATTTTGAAATGATTGGATTGGGTGGGTTGGGGGGGTGTAGATAGAGGGAGGGAGGGTGAGAGGGTGAGGAAGGGAGGGGTGGTGAGGAAGAGATAGAGGGAGAGAGAGAGGAGGAGAAATAGACAGACATACTGACTGACTGAGTGATTAACAGTGAGAAGAGGTCAGGGTGGAGGGGGGAGGGGGGGCGAGTGTCTTTATCATATTGGTCTGTTGACAGAAAGCATAGCTGCGTCATGTGACTCCACTAATCACGTCATTGGAGCAGCTGTGAGTCACACACAGAGATACTGCAGCGTGTTTACGAGTAACCACGGCAACGGCGCACCTATTGGATTGGGTGGGGTGGGGGGGTGTAGATAGAGGGAGGGAGGGTGAGAGGGTGAGGAAGGGAATGGTGGTGAGGAAGAGAGGGAGAGGGGAGGAGAATTAGACTGACTGACTGACTGAGAGTGATTAACAGTAAGTAGAGGTCAGGGGGGAGGGGGGGCTAGTGTCTTTATCATATTGGTCTGTTGACAGAAAGCATAGCTGCGTCATGTGACTCCACTAATCACGTCATTGGAGCAGCTGTGAGTCACACACAGAGATACTGCAGCGTGTTTACGAGTAACCACGGCAACGGCGCACCTATTGGATTGGGTGGGGTGGGGGGGTGTAGATAGAGGGAGGGAGGGTGAGAGGGTGAGGAAGGGAATGGTGGTGAGGAAGAGAGGGAGAGGGGAGGAGAATTAGACTGACTGACTGACTGACAGTGATTAACAGTAAGTAGAGGTCAGGGTGGAGGGGGGAGGGGGGCTAGTGTCTTTATCATATTGGTCTGTTGACAGAAAGCATAGCTGCGTCATGTGACTCCACTAATCAGGTCACAAGGAGCAGCTGTGAGCCACAGACAGATCCTGCAGCGTGTGAGTGCTCGTAACCACGACAACGACGCACCTGTGCGGCTGCAAAAGTGCAGACACAGGACAGCGAGTTACACAGAATCCACACCTCAAACAAATGAGAACCAGCGCAAAACTATAACAGCTATCTAAAAAATACGGCGTTTGTATGAGACCCAAGACTCTACCGAACGCGTGGATGTGCTTTTATGTCTGTCCGGTAATGAATACGGCTCCTATGGCCGTTGACAGAACGTGTACCTTGTGGATTTTTGTGAGAAATATGTCGGCAGATTTGTATTGGAGCCTATGGGGCTTTTGGCAGAGGTTGTGTCACTCAAACACTCCTTGCGCCAAAACTAAAAAACTCTGGGATTCCATGAACACATTAATCCAATCAGCACAACCATACCCTCATTAATCTGAAGAAATGAAGCCTCTAGAGTGTATACTTTGGCTGCAAGGACAGAAGTTCCATATTTTTTTAACCAGATTCCTGCGATGCCCCACACTCTAGCCTCGAGCTCTCCACTGTAGCAGACGCAATACACACTCATGTAAAAGTCAGAAACGGAGCGAAGAACTAGTGAAACATAATCAGTGATTATGAAAAAAGTACAATAGATATCCACAAGCAGTTTTTTTCATAAAATAGTTTAGACCTGTGTCAACATTTGAAAGTTTAAATGGTGTCTGTAGCTGAAAGATTTGCGAAGCTGAAAAATCTGAAAGTTGAAGAAGTTTAGGAGGATTTGAAAGCAAACTCCATTTGAAAACCATGTTAAAATATTAATGATTATTGATTTATATAAATTCAAGCATAAGAGGTAGAAAGCTGAAAAGTCATAGCCCTCAAGCCAGAAAGGAGCTGAACATTTTAATATTTGAACGGTTTTAATAGCTGAAAGTGTGAAGGAGTTGAAAGGTGCCGCGGAAGAAATAGAAGAAGCTGAAGAATAAAGATTCGAAGAACAATACTTGGAATGCATCTCAATGCATTCCAACTAATAACTAGAAAAGGCATTTCCTGCTGAAAATGCGTTGGAATGCAAAAAGCTGAAAGCTGAAATGAACTTTTTAAAATAGCTGAAAATACAGAAAGTTGAAGGGAATTTGAATACATTTGCTGAAATTATAGATATTAGAAAAGCTGAAATGAATTTGAAATTGCTGAAAATACAGAAATGGGAGAAGCTGAAAGGAATTTCAATAGATTTGCTGAAAAAGCAGAAATGAAAACAGCTGAAATAAATTTGAAATATTGCAAAAAAATACAGAAATGAATATTGAAAAATTGCTGTTGATAGAGGCATAATAGCTGAAATTATTTTAAAGAACTGCTGAAAATACAGGAAGTGGGGAAGCTGAATTTCAATAGATTTTCTAAAAACAGAAGTTGCAGGAGCTTAAATTTGTTTAAAATTGTTTGTAGTAATATTAGTAGTAGTATTAGTTATAATTGTGGTATTAGTAGTACTAGCAGTAATAGTAGGTTTAGTATCAATAGCAGTAGAAACAGCTGTAATACTATTAGCCATAGTCGTATTTGTAATAACATTAGTAGTAGTTGTAGTATTAATAGCAGTAGAAATACTAGTAGTATGGTAGTAGAAGTATCAGTTGTAGTACTAGAAGTACGAGTAATATTCGTAGTGGGAGACAGAATGTTTGTTATTCAAACTAAGAAGTTTTTAATTAATAGGCCTCATCACAAACATTACAGTAAAAATTCCCTCCATGTGGCTTTTATTTTGAAATTATTGGATTGGGTGGGTTGGGGGGGTGTAGATAGAGGGAGGGAGGGTGAGAGGGTGAGGAAGGGAGGGGTGGTGAGGAAGAGATAGAGGGAGAGGAGGAGAAATAGACATACTGACTGACTGAGTGATTAACAGTGAGAAGAGGTCAGGGTGGAGGGGGGAGGGGGGAGGGGGGGCGAGTGTCTTTATCATATTGGTCTGTTGACAGAAAGCATAGCTGCGTCATGTGACTCCACTAATCACGTCATAGAAGCAGCTGTGAGTCACACACAGAGATACTGCAGCGTGTTTACGAGTAACCACGGCAACGGCGCACCTATTGCATTGGGTGGGGTGGGGGGGTGTAGATAGAGGGAGGGAGGGTGAGAGGGTGAGGAAGGGAATGGTGGTGAGGAAGAGAGGGAGAGGGGAGGAGAATTAGACTGACTGACTGACTGAGAGTGATTAACAGTAAGTAGAGGTCAGGGTGGAGGGGGGAGGGGGGGCGAGTGTCTTTATCATATTGGTCTGTTGACAGAAAGCATAGCTGCGTCATGTGACTCCACTAATCAGGTCACAAGGAGCAGCTGTGAGCCACAGACAGATCCTGCAGCATGTGAGTGCTCGTAACCACGACAACGCCGCACCTGTGCGGCTGCAAAGGGGCAGACACAGGACAGCGAGTTACACAGAATCCACACCTCAAACAAATGAGAACCAGCGCAAAACTATAACAGCTATCTAAAAAATACGGCGTTTGTATGAGACCCAAGACTCTACCGAACGCGTGGATGTGCGTTTTATGTCTGTCCGGTAATAAATACGGCTCCTATGGCCGTTGACAGAACGTGTACCTTGTGGATTTTTGTGAGAAATATGTCGGCAGATTTGTATTGGAGCCTATGGGGCTTTTGGCAGAGGTTGTGTCACTCAAACACACCTTGCGCCAAAACTAAAGAACTCTGGGATTCCATGAACACATTAATCCAATCAGCACAACCATACCCTCATTAATCTGAAGAAATGAAGCCTCTAGAGTGTATACTTTGGCTGCAAGGACAGAAGTTCCATACTTTTTAAACCAGATTTCTGCGATGCCCCACACTCTAGCCTGCGAGGCCCCGCCTCTAGCAGACGCAATACACACTCATGTAAAAGTCAGAAACGGAGCGAAAAACTAGTGAAACATAATCAGTGATTATGAAAAAAGTACAATAGATATCAAGAAGCAGTTTTTTTCATAAAATAGTTGAGACTTGTGTCAACATTTGAAAGTTGAAATGGTGTCTGTAGCTGAAAGATTTGCAAAGCTGAAAAATCTGAAAGTTGAAGAAGTTTAGGAGGATTTGAAAGCAAACTCCATTTGAAAACCATGTTAAAATATTAATGATTATTGATTTATATAAATTCAAGCATAAGAGGTAGAAAGCTGAAAAGTCATAGCCCTCAAGCCAGAAAGGAGCTGAACATTTTAATATTTGAAGGATTTTAATAGCTGAAAATGTGAAGGAGTTGAAAGGGGGCGCGGAAGAAATAGAATAACTAGAAAATGCATTTCCTGCTGAAAATGCGTTGGAATGCAAAAAGCTGAAAGCTGAAATGAACTTTTTAAAATAGCTGAAAATACAGAAAGTTGAAGGGAATTTGAATACATTTGCTGAAATTATAGATATTAGAAAAGCTGAAATGAATTTGAAATTGCTGAAAATACAGAAATGGGAGAAGCTGAAAGGAATTTCAATAGATTTGCTGAAAAAGCAGAAATGAAAACAGCTGAAATAAATTTGAAATATTGCAAAAAAATACAGAAATGAATATTGAAAAATTGCTGTTGATAGAGGCATAATAGCTGAAATTATTTTAAAGAACTGCTGAAAATACAGGAAGTGGGGAAGCTGAATTTCAATAGATTTTCTAAAAACAGAAGTTGCAGGAGCTTAAATTTGTTTAAAATTGTTTGTAGTAATATTAGTAGTAGTATTAGTTATAATTGTGGTATTAGTAGTACTAGCAGTAATAGTAGGTTTAGTATCAATAGCAGTAGAAACAGCTGTAATACTATTAGCCATAGTCGTATTTGTAATAACATTAGTAGTAGTTGTAGTATTAATAGCAGTAGAAATACTAGTAGTATGGTAGTAGAAGTATCAGTTGTAGTACTAGAAGTACGAGTAATATTCGTAGTGGGAGACAGAATGTTTGTTATTCAAACTAAGAAGTTTTTAATTAATAGGCCTCATCACAAACATTACAGTAAAAATTCCCTCCATGTGGCTTTTATTTTGAAATTATTGGATTGGGTGGGTTGGGGGGGTGTAGATAGAGGGAGGGAGGGTGAGAGGGTGAGGAAGGGAGGGGTGGTGAGGAAGAGATAGAGGGAGAGGAGGAGAAATAGACATACTGACTGACTGAGTGATTAACAGTGAGAAGAGGTCAGGGTGGAGGGGGGAGGGGGGAGGGGGGGCGAGTGTCTTTATCATATTGGTCTGTTGACAGAAAGCATAGCTGCGTCATGTGACTCCACTAATCACGTCATAGAAGCAGCTGTGAGTCACACACAGAGATACTGCAGCGTGTTTACGAGTAACCACGGCAACGGCGCACCTATTGGATTGGGTGGGGTGGGGGGGTGTAGATAGAGGGAGGGAGGGTGAGAGGGTGAGGAAGGGAATGGTGGTGAGGAAGAGAGGGAGAGGGGAGGAGAATTAGACTGACTGACTGACTGAGAGTGATTAACAGTAAGTAGAGGTCAGGGTGGAGGGGGGAGGGGGGGCGAGTGTCTTTATCATATTGGTCTGTTGACAGAAAGCATAGCTGCGTCATGTGACTCCACTAATCAGGTCACAAGGAGCAGCTGTGAGCCACAGACAGATCCTGCAGCATGTGAGTGCTCGTAACCACGACAACGGCGCACCTGTGCGGCTGCAAAGGGGCAGACACAGGACAGCGAGTTACACAGAATCCACACCTCAAACAAATGAGAACCAGCGCAAAACTATAACAGCTATCTAAAAAATACGGCGTTTGTATGAGACCCAAGACTCTACCGAACGCGTGGATGTGCGTTTTATGTCTGTCCGGTAATAAATACGGCTCCTATGGCCGTTGACAGAACGTGTACCTTGTGGATTTTTGTGAGAAATATGTCGGCAGATTTGTATTGGAGCCTATGGGGCTTTTGGCAGAGGTTGTGTCACTCAAACACACCTTGCGCCAAAACTAAAGAACTCTGGGATTCCATGAACACATTAATCCAATCAGCACAACCATACCCTCATTAATCTGAAGAAATGAAGCCTCTAGAGTGTATACTTTGGCTGCAAGGACAGAAGTTCCATACTTTTTAAACCAGATTTCTGCGATGCCCCACACTCTAGCCTGCGAGGCCCCGCCTCTAGCAGACGCAATACACACTCATGTAAAAGTCAGAAACGGAGCGAAAAACTAGTGAAACTTAATCAGTGATTATGAAAAAAGTACAATAGATATCAAGAAGCAGTTTTTTCATAAAATAGTTGAGACTTGTGTGAACATTTGAGAGTTGAAATGGTGTCTGTAGCTGAAAGATTTGCAAAGCTGAAAAATCTGAAAGTTGAAGAAGTTTAGGAGGATTTGAAAGCAAACTCCATTTGAAAACCATGTTAAAATATTAATGATTATTGATTTATATAAATTCAAGCATAAGAGGTAGAAAGCTGAAAAGTCATAGCCCTCAAGCCAGAAAGGAGCTGAACATTTTAATATTTGAAGGATTTTAATAGCTGAAAATGTGAAGGAGTTGAAAGGGGGCGCGGAAGAAATAGAATAATAAGTCGGAACTAGAAAAGGCATTTCCTGCTGAAAATGCGTTGGAATGCAAAAAGCTGAAAGCTGCACTGAATATTTGAAAATAGCTGAAAATACAGAAAGTTGAAGGGAATTTGAATACATTTGCTGAAAAGCTGAAATGAATTTGAAATTGCTGAAAATACAGAAATGGGAGAAGCTGAAAGGAATCAATAGATTTGCTGAAAAAGCAGAAATGAAAACAGCTGAAATAAATTTGAAATATTGCAAAAAAATACAGAAATGAATATTAAAAAAATGCTGTTGATAGAGGCATAAGAATAGCTGAAATTATTTTAAAGAACTGCTGAAAATACAGGAAGTGGGGAAGCTGAATTTCAATAGATTTTCTAAAAACAGAAGTTGCAGGAGCTTAAATTTGTTTAAAATTGTTTGTAGTAATATTAGTAGTAGTATTAGTTATAATTGTGGTATTAGTAGTACTAGCAGTAATAGTAGGTTTAGTATCAATAGCAGTAGAAACAGCTGTAATACTATTAGCCATAGTCGTATTTGTAATAACATTAGTAGTAGTTGTAGTATTAATAGCAGTAGAAATACTAGTAGTATGGTAGTAGAAGTATCAGTTGTAGTACTAGAAGTACGAGTAATATTCGTAGTGGGAGACAGAATGTTTGTTATTCAAACTAAGAAGTTTTTAATTAATAGGCCTCATCACAAACATTACAGTAAAAATTCCCTCCATGTGGCTTTTATTTTGAAATTATTGGATTGGGTGGGTTGGGGGGGTGTAGATAGAGGGAGGGAGGGTGAGAGGGTGAGGAAGGGAGGGGTGGTGAGGAAGAGATAGAGGGAGAGAGAGAGGAGGAGAAATAGACAGACATACTGACTGACTGAGTGATTAACAGTGAGAAGAGGTCAGGGTGGAGGGGGGAGGGGGGGCGAGTGTCTTTATCATATTGGTCTGTTGACAGAAAGCATAGCTGCGTCATGTGACTCCACTAATCACGTCATTGGAGCAGCTGTGAGTCACACACAGAGATACTGCAGCGTGTTTACGAGTAACCACGGCAACGGCGCACCTATTGCATTGGGTGGGGTGGGGGGGTGTAGATAGAGGGAGGGAGGGTGAGAGGGTGAGGAAGGGAATGGTGGTGAGGAAGAGAGGGAGAGGGGAGGAGAATTAGACTGACTGACTGACTGAGAGTGATTAACAGTAAGTAGAGGTCAGGGGGGAGGGGGGAGGGGGGGCTAGTGTCTTTATCATATTGGTCTGTTGACAGAAAGCATAGCTGCGTCATGTGACTCCACTAATCACGTCATTGGAGCAGCTGTGAGTCACACACAGAGATACTGCAGCGTGTTTACGAGTAACCACGGCAACGGCGCACCTATTGGATTGGGTGGGGTGGGGGGGTGTAGATAGAGGGAGGGAGGGTGAGAGGGTGAGGAAGGGAATGGTGGTGAGGAAGAGAGGGAGAGGGGAGGAGAATTAGACTGACTGACTGACTGACTGAGAGTGATTAACAGTAAGTAGAGGTCAGGGTGGAGGGGGGAGGGGGGGCGAGTGTCTTTATCATATTGGTCTGTTGACAGAAAGCATAGCTGCGTCATGTGACTCCACTAATCAGGTCATAGGAGCAGCTGTGAGCCACAGACAGATCCTGCAGCGTGTGAGTGCTCGTAACCACGACAACGGCGCACCTGTGCTCATTAACGAGCTGCTGCAAAAGTGCAGACACAGGACAGCGAGTTACACAGAATCCACACCTCAAACAAATGGGAACCAGCGCAAAACTATAACAGCTATCTAAAAAATACTACGTTTGTATGAGACCCAAGACTCTACCGAACGCGTGGATGTGTGTTTTATGTCTGTCCGGTAATAAATACGGCTCCTATGGCCGTTCACAAAACGTGTACCTTGTGGATTTTTGTGAGAAATATGTCGGCAGATTTGTATTGGAGCCTATGGGGCTTTTGGCAGAGGTTGTGTCACTCAAACACTCCTTGCGCCAAAACTAAAGAACTCTGGGATTCCATGAACAAATTAATCCAATCAGCACAACCATACCCTCATTAATCTGAAGAAATGAAGCCTCTAGAGTGTATACTTTGGCTGCAAGGACAGAAGTTCCATCTTTTTTTAACCAGATTCCTGCGATGCCCCACACTCTAGCCGTCGAGCTCTCCACTCTAGCAGACGCAATACACACTCATGTAAAAGTCAGAAACGGAGCGAAGAACTAGTGAAACATAATCAGTGATTATGAAAAAAGTACAATAGATATCAAGAAGCAGTTTTTTTCATAAAATAGTTAAGACTTGTGTCAACATTTGAAAGTTTAAATGGTGTCTGTAGCTGAAAGATTTGCGAAGCTGAAAAATCTGAAAGTTTAAGAAGTTTAGGAGGATTTGAATACAAACTCCATTTGAAAACCATGTTAAAATATTAATGATTATTGATTTATATAAATTCAAGCATAAGAGGTAGAAAGCTGAAAAGTCATAGCCCTCAAGCCAGAAAGGAGCTGAACATTTTAATATTTGAACGGTTTTAATAGCTGAAAGTGTGAAGGAGTTGAAAGGTGCCGCGGAAGAAATAGAAGAAGTTGAAATAAAGATTCGAAGAACAATACTTGGAATGCATCGTTAATGCATTCCAACAACTAGAAAAGGCATTTCCTGCTGAAAATGCGTTGGAATGCAAAAAGCTGAAAGCTGCACTGAATATTTAAAAATAGCTGAAAATACAGAAAGTTGAAGGGAATTTGAATACATTTGCTGAATATTTAAAAATAGCTGAAAATACAGAAAGTTGAAGGGAATTTGAGTACATTTGCTGAATATTTGAAAATAGCTGAAAATACAGAAAGTTGAAGGGAATTTGAATACATTTGCTGAAATAAAAGATATTAGAAAAGCTGAAATTAATTTGAAATAGTTGAAAATACAGAAATGGGAGAAGCTGAAAGGAATTTCAATAGATTTGCTGAAAAAGCAGAAATGAAAACAGCTGAAATAAATGTGAAATATTGCAAAACAGAAGTTGCAGGAGCTTAAATGAATTTTAAAAAGTACAGAAATAACAAAAGCTGAGATGAATAAAAAGAGGTTTAAAATTGTTTGTAGTAATGTTAGTTGTAATTTGGGTATTAGTACTAGCAGTAGAAGTCGGTTTAGTATCAATAGCAGTAGAAACAGCTGGAATACTGATACTATTAGCCATAGTAGTATTTTTAATAACATTAGTAGTAGTTGTATTAATAGCAGTAGAAATACTAGTAGTATGGTAGTAGAAGTATCAGTTGTAGTTCTACTAGAAGTACTGGTAATATTCGTAGTGGTTATAGTAGTATTTGAAAGAGCAATGCGTATTTCAACAAAACCGCTTCATGGTTAAGGTACAGATAATCATTGAGGCTTTTAGTTTGTAATGATGGAATTGGGTGAGGGGGGGTTGGGAGACAGAATGTTTGTTATTCAAACTAAGAAGTTTTTAATTAATAGGCCTCATCACAAACATTACAGTAAAAATTCCCTCCATGGGGCTTTTGTTTTGAAATTATTGGATTGGGTGGGGTGGGGGGGTGTAGATAGAGGGAGGGAGGGTGAGAGGGTGAGGAAGGGAGGGGTGGTGAGGAAGAGATAGAGGGAGAGAGAGAGAGAGGAGAGATAGACAGACATACTGACTGACTGAGTGATAAACAGTGAGAGGTCAGGGTGGAGGGGGGAGGGGGGGCCAGTGTCTTTATCATATTGGTCTGTTGACAGAAAGCATAGCTGCGTCATGTGACTCCACTAATCACGTCACAAGGAGCAGCTGTGAGTCACAGACAGATCCTGCAGCGTGTGAGTGCTCGTAACCACGACAACGCCGCACCTGTGCGGCTGCAAAAGGGGAGACATGGCAGCAAGTTACACAGAATCCACACCTCAGACAAATGGGAACCAGCGAAAAACTATAACAGCTATCTAAAAAATACGGCGTTTGTATGAGACCCAAGACTCTACCGAACGCGTGGATGTGTTTTTATGTCTGTCCGGTAATAAATACGGCTCCTATGGCCGTTTACAAAACGTGTACCTTGTGGATTTTTGTGAGAAATATGTCGGCAGATTTGTATTGGAGCCTATGGGGCTTTTGGCAGAGGTTGTGTCACTCAAACACTCCTTGCGCCAAAACTAAAAAACTCTGGGATTCCATGAACACATTAATCCAATCAGCACAACCATACCCTCATTAATCTGAAGAAATGAAGCCTCTAGAGTGTATACTTTGGCTGCAAGGACAGAAGTTCCATATTTTTTTAACCAGATTCCTGCGATGCCCCACACTCTAGCCTGCGAGGTCCCGCCTCTAGCAGACGCAATACACACTCATGTAAAAGTCAGAAACGGAGCGAAGAACTAGTGAAACATAATCAGTGATTATAAAAAAAGTACAATAGATATGAAGAAGCAGTTTTTTTCATAAAATAGTTGAGACTTGTGTGAACATTTGAGAGTTGAAATGGTGTCTGTAGCTGAAAGATTTGCGAAGCTGAAAAATCTGAAAGTTGAAGAAGTTGAAGAGGATTTAAACACGATCTCCATAGGAAAACCATTAGACGAAATATTCATGATTACTGATTTATATAAATTCAAGCTTAAGAGGTAGAAAGCTGAACATACATAGCCCTCAAGCCAGAAAGGAGCTGAATATTTTAATATTTGAACGGTTTAAATAGCTGAAAATGGGAAGCAGTTGAAAGGTGGCACGGAAGAAATAGAATAAGAATAAGTTGAAATAAAGATTAGAAGAACAATACTTGGAATGCTTAAAGCATTCCAACTAATAAAGATTCGAAGAACAATACTTGGAATGCATCTCAATGCATTCCAACAATAAGTCGGAAACTAGAAAATGCATTTCCTGCTGAAAATGCGTTGGAATGCAAAAAGCTGAAAGCTGAAATGAATATTTAAAAATAGCTGAAAATACAGAAAGTTGAAGGGAATTTGAATACATCTGAACTTACAGATATTAGAAAAGCTGAAATTAATTTGAAATTGCTGAAAATACAGAAATGGGAGAAGCTGAAAGGAATTTCAATAGATTTGCTGAAAAAGCAGAAATGAAAACAGCTGAAATAAATTTGAAATATTGCAAAAAAATACAGAAATGAATATTAAAAAATTGCTGTTGATAGAGGCATAAGAATAGCTGAAATTATTTTAAAGAACTGCTGAAAATACAGGAAGTGGGGAAGCTGAATTTCAATAGATTTTCTAAAAACAGAAGTTGCAGGAGCTTAAATTTGTTTAAAATTGTTTGTAGTAATATTAGTAGTAGTATTAGTTAAAATTGTGGTATTAGTAGTACTAGCAGTATAAGCAGTAATAGTAGGTTTAGTATCAATAGCAGTAGAAACAGCTGGAATACTATTAGCCATAGTAGTATTTGTAATAACATTAGTAGTAGTTGTAGTATTAATAGCAGTAGAAATACTAGTAGTATGGTAGTAGAAGTATCAGTTGTAGTACTAGAAGTACGAGTAATATTCGTAGTGGGAGACAGAATGTTTGTTATTCACACTTAAAAGTTTTTAATTAATAGGCCTCATCACAGACATTACAGTAAAAATTCCCTCCATGGGGCTTTTATTTTGAAATTATTGGATTGGGTGGGGTGGGGGGGAGTAGATAGAGGGAGGGAGGGTGAGAGGGTGAGGAAGGGAGGGGTGGTGAGGAAGAGATAGAGGGAGAGAGAGAGAGAGGAGAAATAGACAGACATACTGACTGAGAGTGATTAACAGTGAGCAGAGGTCAGGGTGGAGGGGGGAGGGGGGGCCAGTGTCTTTATCATATTGGTCTGTTGACAGAAAGCATAGCTGCGTCATGTGACTCCACTAATCAGGTCACAAGGAGCAGCTGAGTCACAGACAGATCCTGCAGCGTGTGAGTGCTCGTAACCACGACAACGGCGCACCTGTGATCATTAACGAGCGGCTGCAAAAGACAGAGACATGGCAGCAAGTTACACAGAATCCACACCTCAAACAAATGGGAACCAGCGCAAAACTATAACAGCTATCTAAAAAATACGGCGTTTGTATGAGACCCAAGACTCTACCGAACGCGTGGATGTGTTTTTATGTCTGTCCGGTAATAAATACGGCTCCTATGGCCGTTGACAGAACGTGTACCTTGTGGATTTTTGTGAGAAATATGTCGGCAGATTTGTATTGGAGCCTATGGGGCTTTTGCCAGAGGTTGTGTCACTCAAACACTCCTTGCGCCAAAACTAAAAAACTCTGGGATTCCATGAACACATTAATCCAATCAGCACAACCATACCCTCATTAATCTGAAGAAATTAAGCCTCTAGAGTGTATACTTTGGCTGCAAGGACAGAAGTTCCATACTTTTTTAACCAGATTTCTGCGCTGCCCCACACTCTAGCCTCGAGCTCTCCACTCTAGCAGACGCAATACACACTCATGTAAAAGTCAGAAACGGAGCGAAGAACTAGTGAAACATAATCAGTGATTATGAAAAAAGTACAATAGATATCAAGAAGCAGTTTTTTTCATAAAATAGTTGAGACTTGTGTGAACATTTGAGAGTTGAAAGGGTGTCTGTAGCTGAAAGATTTGCAAAGCTGAAAAATCTGAAAGTTGAAGAAGTTTAGGAGGATTTGAAAGCAAACTCCATTTGAAAACCATGTTAAAATATTAATGATTATTGATTTATATAAATTCAAGCATAAGAGGTAGAAAGCTGAAAAGTCATAGCCCTCAAGCCAGAAAGGAGCTGAACATTTTAATATTTGAACGGTTTTAATAGCTGAAAGTGTGAAGGAGTTGAAAGGTGGCGCGGAAGAAATAGAAGAAGTTGAAGATGAAGAAATAAAGATTCGAAGAACAATACTTGGAATGCATCGTTAATGCATTCCAACAATAACATTAGTAGTAGTTGTATTAATAGCAGTAGAAATACTAGTAATATGGTAGTAGAAGTATCAGTTGTAGTTCTACTAGAAGTACTAGTAATATTCGTAGTGGTTATAGTAGTATTTGAAAGAGCAATGCGTATTTCAACGAAACCACTTCATGGTTAAGGTACAGATAATCATTGAGGCTTTTAGTTTGTAATGATGGAATTGGGTGAGGGGGGGTTGGGAGACAGAATGTTTGTTATTCAAACTAAGAAGTTTTTAATTAATAGGCCTCATCACAAACATTACAGTAAAAATTCCCTCCATGGGGCTTTTATTTTGAAATTATTGGATTGGGTGGGGTGGGGGGGTGTAGATAGAGGGAGGGAGGGTGAGAGGGTGAGGAAGGGAGGGGTGGTGAGGAAGAGATAGAGGGAGAGAGAGAGGAGGAGAAATAGACAGACATACTGACTGACTGAGTGATTAACAGTAAGTAGAGGTCAGGGTGGAGGGGGGAGGGGGGCGAGTGTCTTTATCATATTGGTCTGTTGACAGAAAGCATAGCTGCGTCATGTGACTCCACTAATCAGGTCACAAGGAGCAGCTGTGAGCCACAGACAGATCCTGCAGCATGTGAGTGCTCGTAACCACGACAACGCCGCACCTGTGCGGCTGCAAGAGGGCAGACACAGAACAGCAAGTTACACAGAATCCACACCTCACACAAATGAGAACCAGCGCAAAACTATAACAGCTATCTAAAAAATACGGCGTTTGTATGAGACCCAAGACTCTACCGAACGCGTGGATGTGCTTTTTATGTCTGTCCGGTAATAAATACGGCTCCTATGGCCGTTTACAAAACGTGTACCTTGTGGATTTTTGTGAGAAATATGTCGGCAGATTTGTATTGGAGCCTATGGGGCTTTTGGCAGAGGTTGTGTCACTCAAACACTCCTTGCGCCAAAACTAAAAAACTCTGGGATTCCATGAACACATTAATCCAATCAGCACAACCATACCCTCATTAATCTGAAGAAATGAAGCCTCTAGAGTGTATACTTTGGCTGCAAGGACAGAAGTTCCATATTTTTTTAACCAGATTCCTGCGATGCCCCACACTCTAGCCTGCGAGGCCCCGCCTCTAGCAGACGCAATACACACTCATGTAAAAGTCAGAAACGGAGCGAAGAACTAGTGAAACATAATCAGTGATTATGAAAAAAGTACAATAGATATCAAGAAGCAGTTTTTTTCATAAAATAGTTGAGACCTGTGTCAACATTTGAAAGTTGAAATGGTGTCTGTAGCTGAAAGATTGGCGGAGCTGAAATATTTGAAAGTTGAAGAAGTTGAAGAAGTTGAAGGAGGATTTGAAAACAATCTCTATTTGAAAACCATGTTAAAATATTAATGATTATTGATTTATATAAATTCAAGCTTAAGAGGTAGAAAGCTGAAAAGTCATAGCCCGGAAGCCGGAAAGAAGCTGAACATTTTAATATTTGAAGGATTTTAATAGCTGAAAGTGTGAAGGAGTTGAAAGGTGCCACGGAAGAAATAGAAGAACTAGAAAAGGCATTTCCTGCTGAAAATGCGTTGGAATGCAAAAAGCTGAAAGCTGCACTGAATATTTAAAAATAGCTGAAAATACAGAAAGTTGAAGGGAATTTGAATACATTTGCTGAAAAGCTGAAATGAATTTGAAATTGCTGAAAATACAGAAATGGGAGAAGCTGAAAGGAATTTCAATAGATTTGCTGAAAAAGCAGAAATAAAAACAGCTGAAATAAATTTGAAATATTGCAAAAAAATACAGAAATGAATATTAAAAAATTGCTGTTGATAGAGGCATAAGAATAGCTGAAATTATTTTAAAGAACTGCTGAAAATACAGGAAGTGGGGAAGCTGAATTTCAATAGATTTTCTAAAAACAGAAGTTGCAGGAGCTTAAATTTGTTTAAAATTGTTTGTAGTAATATTAGTAGTAGTATTAGTTATAATTGTGGTATTAGTAGTACTAGCAGTATAAGCAGTAATAGTAGGTTTAGTATCAATAGCAGTAGAAACAGCTGGAATACTATTAGCCATAGTAGTATTTGTAATAACATTAGTAGTAGTTGTAGTATTAATAGCAGTAGAAATACTAGTAGTATGGTAGTAGAAGTATCAGTTGTAGTACTAGAAGTACGAGTAATATTCGTAGTGGGAGACAGAATGTTTGTTATTCACACTTAAAAGTTTTTAATTAATAGGCCTCATCACAGACATTACAGTAAAAATTCCCTCCATGTGGCTTTTATTTTGAAATTATTGGATTGGGTGGGTTGGGGGGGTGTAGATAGAGGGAGGGAGGGTGAGAGGGTGAGGAAGGGAGGGGTGGTGAGGAAGAGATAGAGGGAGAGAGAGAGGAGGAGAAATAGACAGACATACTGACTGACTGAGTGATTAACAGTAAGAAGAGGTCAGGGTGGAGGGGGGAGGGGGGGCGAGTGTCTTTATCATATTGGTCTGTTGACAGAAAGCATAGCTGCGTCATGTGACTCCACTAATCAGGTCATTGGAGCAGCTGTGAGTCACACACAGAGATACTGCAGCGTGTTTACGAGTAACCACGGCAACGGCGCACCTATTGCATTGGGTGGGGTGGGGGGGTGTAGATAGAGGGAGGGAGGGTGAGGAAGGGAATGGTGGTGAGGAAGAGAGGGAGAGGGGAGGAGAATTAGACTGACTGAGAGTGATTAACAGTAAGTAGAGGTCAGGGGGGAGGGGGGAGGGGGGGCTAGTGTCTTTATCATATTGGTCTGTTGACAGAAAGCATAGCTGCGTCATGTGACTCCACTAATCACGTCATTGGAGCAGCTGTGAGTCACACACAGAGATACTGCAGCGTGTTTACGAGTAACCACGGCAACGGCGCACCTATTGGATTGGGTGGGGTGGGGCGGTGTAGATAGAGGGAGGGAGGGTGAGAGGGTGAGGAAGGGAATGGTGGTGAGGAAGAGAGGGAGAGGGGAGGAGAATTAGACTGACTGACTGACTGAGAGTGATTAACAGTAAGTAGAGGTCAGGGTGGAGGGGGGAGGGGGGCTAGTGTCTTTATCATATTGGTCTGTTGACAGAAAGCATAGCTGCGTCATGTGACTCCACTAATCAGGTCATAGGAGCGAGCAGCTGTGAGCCACAGACAGATCCTGCAGCATGTGAGTGCTCGTAACCACGACAACGACGCACCTGTGCGGCTGCAAAAGTGCAGACACAGGACAGCGAGTTACACAGAATCCACACCTCAAACAAATGAGAACCAGCGCAAAACTATAACAGCTATCTAAAAAAATACGGCGTTTGTATGAGACCCAAGACTCTACCGAACGCGTGGATGTGTTTTTATGTCTGTCCGGTAATAAATACGGCTCCTATGGCCGTTGACAAAACGTGTACCTTGTGGATTTTTGTGAGAAATATGTCGGCAGATTTGTATTGGAGCCTATGGGGCTTTTGGCAGAGGTTGTGTCACTCAAACACTCCTTGCGCCAAAACTAAAGAACTCTGGGATTCCATGAACACATTAATCCAATCAGCACAACCATACCCTCATTAATCTGAAGAAATGAAGCCTCTAGAGTGTATACTTTGGCTGCAAGGACAGAAGTTCCATATTTTTTTTACCAGATTCCTGCGATGCCCCACACTCTAGCCGTCGAGGTCCGCCTCTAGCAGACGCAATACACACTCATGTAAAAGTCAGAAACGGAGCGAAGAACTAGTGAAACATAATCAGTGATTATGAAAAAAGTACAATAGATATCAAGAAGCAGTTTTTTTCATAAAATAGTTAAGACTTGTGTCAACATTTGAAAGTTGAAATGGTGTCTGTAGCTGAAAGATTTGCGAAGCTGAAAAATCTGAAAGTTGAAGAAGTTTAGGAGGATTTGAAGGCAAACTCCATTTGAAAACCATGTTAAAATATTAATGATTATTGATTTATATAAATTCAAGCATAAGATGTAGAAAGCTGAAAAGTCATAGCCCTCAAGCCAGAAAGGAGCTGAACATTTTAATATTTGAAGGATTTTAATAGCTGAAAATGTGAAGGAGTTGAAAGGGGGCGCGGAAGAAATAGAAGAAGTTGAAGAAATAAAGATTCGAAGAACAATACTTGGAATGCATCTAATGCATTCCAACAACTAGAAAATGCATTTCCTGCTGAAAATGCGTTGGAATGCAAAAAGCTGAAAGCTGAAATGAACTTTTTAAAATAGCTGAAAATACAGAAAGTTGAAGGGAATTTGAATACATTTGCTGAAATTATAGATATTAGAAAAGCTGAAATGAATTTGAAATTGCTGAAAATACAGAAATGGGAGAAGCTGAAAGGAATTTCAATAGATTTGCTGAAAAAGCAGAAATGAAAACAGCTGAAATAAATTTGAAATACAGTAATCCCTCGTTTATCGCGGGGGTTACGTTCCGAAAATGACCCGCGATAAGTGAAATCCGCGAAATAGAAAACTTTTTTTTTTTTTACAATTAGCAACTATTACATGTATACAAATACAGTGACTCGCGTGTAGGCCGTTTCACTGCTCTTCAGACTGGGCCGCTGCATCCTGACTGCGCTCTGCAGTGTTCTCTTCTTCTGAAGCCCGCGGTGCAGGTGTGTTTGTTCGGGAGAAGAACATAGTGATAGGCAGCTGTTGTCGCTCTTTTTTCTTCTTTGCAAAAAGATCCTTGTACACCGACATGCCACCATCGATTACGTTGGAGAACTGTAATGAACGGCTCGGGAGTGAGTTTTTAGCGAATCAGAATGCAGAGCACAATGCACCAAAAAAAAAAAAAATGCATTATGAAAATCCGCGAAATAGCGAATCCGCGATAAGTGAACCGCGAAGTGGCGAGGGATCACTGTATTGCAAAAAAATACAGAAATGAATAGTGAAAAATTGCTGTTGATAGAGGCATAAGAATAGCTGAAATTATTTTAAAGAACTGCTGAAAATACAGGAAGTGGGGAAGCTGAATTTCAATAGATTTTCTAAAAACAGAAGTTGCAGGAGCTTAAATTTGTTTAAAATTGTTTGTAGTAATATTAGTAGTAGTATTAGTTATAATTGTGGTATTAGTAGTACTAGCAGTAATAGTAGGTTTAGTATCAATAGCAGTAGAAACAGCTGTAATACTATTAGCCATAGTCGTATTTGTAATAACATTAGTAGTAGTTGTAGTATTAATAGCAGTAGAAATACTAGTAGTATGGTAGTAGAAGTATCAGTTGTAGTACTAGAAGTACGAGTAATATTCGTAGTGGGAGACAGAATGTTTGTTATTCAAACTAAGAAGTTTTTAATTAATAGGCCTCATCACAAACATTACAGTAAAAATTCCCTCCATGTGGCTTTTATTTTGAAATTATTGGATTGGGTGGGTTGGGGGGGTGTAGATAGAGGGAGGGAGGGTGAGAGGGTGAGGAAGGGAGGGGTGGTGAGGAAGAGATAGAGGGAGAGAGAGAGGAGGAGAAATAGACAGACATACTGACTGACTGAGTGATTAACAGTAAGAAGAGGTCAGGGTGGAGGGGGGAGGGGGGGCGAGTGTCTTTATCATATTGGTCTGTTGACAGAAAGCATAGCTGCGTCATGTGACTCCACTAATCAGGTCATTGGAGCAGCTGTGAGTCACACACAGAGATACTGCAGCGTGTTTACGAGTAACCACGGCAACGGCGCACCTATTGCATTGGGTGGGGTGGGGGGGTGTAGATAGAGGGAGGGAGGGTGAGAGGGTGAGGAAGGGAATGGTGGTGAGGAAGAGAGGGAGAGGGGAGGAGAATTAGACTGACTGACTGACTGAGAGTGATTAACAGTAAGTAGAGGTCAGGGGGGAGGGGGGAGGGGGGGCTAGTGTCTTTATCATATTGGTCTGTTGACAGAAAGCATAGCTGCGTCATGTGACTCCACTAATCACGTCATTGGAGCAGCTGTGAGTCACACACAGAGATACTGCAGCGTGTTTACGAGTAACCACGGCAACGGCGCACCTATTGGATTGGGTGGGGTGGGGGGGTGTAGATAGAGGGAGGGAGGGTGAGAGGGTGAGGAAGGGAATGGTGGTGAGGAAGAGAGGGAGAGGGGAGGAGAATTAGACTGACTGACTGACTGAGAGTGATTAACAGTAAGTAGAGGTCAGGGTGGAGGGGGGAGGGGGGAGGGGGGAGGGGGGGCTAGTGTCTTTATAATATTGGTCTGTTGACAGAAAGCATAGCTGCGTCATGTGACTCCACTAATCAGGTCATAGGAGCGAGCAGCTGTGAGTCACAGACAGATCCTGCAGCGTGTGAGTGCTCGTAACCACGACAACGGCGCACCTGTGCTCATTAACGGCTGCAAAATGCAGAGACATGGCAGCAAGTTACACAGAATCCACACCTCACACAAATGAGAACCAGCGCAAAACTATAACAGCTATCTAAAAAATACGGCGTTTGTATGAGACCCAAGACTCTACCGAACGCGTGGATGTGCTTTTTATGTCTGTCCGGTAATAAATACGGCTCCTATGGCCGTTTACAAAACGTGTACCTTGTGGATTTTTGTGAGAAATATGTCGGCAGATTTGTATTGGAGCCTATGGGGCTTTTGGCAGAGGTTGTGTCACTCAAACACTCCTTGCGCCAAAACTAAAAAACTCTGGGATTCCATGAACACATTAATCCAATCAGCACAACCATACCCTCATTAATCTGAAGAAATGAAGCCTCTAGAGTGTATACTTTGGCTGCAAGGACAGAAGTTCCATATTTTTTTAACCAGATTCCTGCGATGCCCCACACTCTAGCCTCGAGGTCCCGCCTCTAGCAGACGCAATACACACTCATGTAAAAGTCAGAAACGGAGCGAAGAACTAGTGAAACATAATCAGTGATAATGAAAAAAGTACAATAGATATCAAGAAGCAGTTTTTTTCATAAAATAGTTGAGACTTGTGTGAACATTTGAGAGTTGAAATGGTGTCTGTAGCTGAAAGATTTGCGAAGCTGAAAAATCTGAAAGTTGAAGAAGTTGAAGAGGATTTGAAAAGCAAACTCCATTTGAAAACCATGTTAAAATATTAACGATTATTGATTTATATAAATTCAAGCTTAAGAGGTAGAAAGCTGAAAAGTCATAGCCCTCAAGCCAGAAAGAAGCTGAACATTTTAATATTTGAAGGATTTTAATAGCTGAAAGTGTGAAGGAGTTGAAAGGTGGCGCGGAAGAAATAGAAGTTGAAGATGAAGAAATAAAGATTCGAAGAACAATACTTGGAATGCATCGTTAATGCATTCCAACAACTAGAAAAGGCATTTCCTGCTGAAAATGCGTTGGAATGCAAAAAGCTGAAAGCTGAAATGAACTTTTTAAAATAGCTGAAAATACAGAAAGTTGAAGGGAATTTGAATACATTTGCTGAAATTATAGATATTAGAAAAGCTGAAATGAATTTGAAATTGCTGAAAATACAGAAATGGGAGAAGCTGAAAGGAATTTCAATAGATTTGCTGAAAAAGCAGAAATGAAAACAGCTGAAATAAATTTGAAATATTGCAAAAAAATACAGAAATGAATATTGAAAAATTGCTGTTGATAGAGGCATAATAGCTGAAATTATTTTAAAGAACTGCTGAAAATACAGGAAGTGGGGAAGCTGAATTTCAATAGATTTTCTAAAAACAGAAGTTGCAGGAGCTTAAATTTGTTTAAAATTGTTTGTAGTAATATTAGTAGTAGTATTAGTTATAATTGTGGTATTAGTAGTACTAGCAGTAATAGTAGGTTTAGTATCAATAGCAGTAGAAACAGCTGTAATACTATTAGCCATAGTCGTATTTGTAATAACATTAGTAGTAGTTGTAGTATTAATAGCAGTAGAAATACTAGTAGTATGGTAGTAGAAGTATCAGTTGTAGTACTAGAAGTACGAGTAATATTCGTAGTGGGAGACAGAATGTTTGTTATTCAAACTAAGAAGTTTTTAATTAATAGGCCTCATCACAAACATTACAGTAAAAATTCCCTCCATGTGGCTTTTATTTTGAAATTATTGGATTGGGTGGGTTGGGGGGGTGTAGATAGAGGGAGGGAGGGTGAGAGGGTGAGGAAGGGAGGGGTGGTGAGGAAGAGATAGAGGGAGAGGAGGAGAAATAGACATACTGACTGACTGAGTGATTAACAGTGAGAAGAGGTCAGGGTGGAGGGGGGAGGGGGGAGGGGGGGCGAGTGTCTTTATCATATTGGTCTGTTGACAGAAAGCATAGCTGCGTCATGTGACTCCACTAATCACGTCATAGAAGCAGCTGTGAGTCACACACAGAGATACTGCAGCGTGTTTACGAGTAACCACGGCAACGGCGCACCTATTGCATTGGGTGGGGTGGGGGGGTGTAGATAGAGGGAGGGAGGGTGAGAGGGTGAGGAAGGGAATGGTGGTGAGGAAGAGAGGGAGAGGGGAGGAGAATTAGACTGACTGACTGACTGAGAGTGATTAACAGTAAGTAGAGGTCAGGGTGGAGGGGGGAGGGGGGGCGAGTGTCTTTATCATATTGGTCTGTTGACAGAAAGCATAGCTGCGTCATGTGACTCCACTAATCAGGTCACAAGGAGCAGCTGTGAGCCACAGACAGATCCTGCAGCATGTGAGTGCTCGTAACCACGACAACGCCGCACCTGTGCGGCTGCAAAGGGGCAGACACAGGACAGCGAGTTACACAGAATCCACACCTCAAACAAATGAGAACCAGCGCAAAACTATAACAGCTATCTAAAAAATACGGCGTTTGTATGAGACCCAAGACTCTACCGAACGCGTGGATGTGCGTTTTATGTCTGTCCGGTAATAAATACGGCTCCTATGGCCGTTGACAGAACGTGTACCTTGTGGATTTTTGTGAGAAATATGTCGGCAGATTTGTATTGGAGCCTATGGGGCTTTTGGCAGAGGTTGTGTCACTCAAACACACCTTGCGCCAAAACTAAAGAACTCTGGGATTCCATGAACACATTAATCCAATCAGCACAACCATACCCTCATTAATCTGAAGAAATGAAGCCTCTAGAGTGTATACTTTGGCTGCAAGGACAGAAGTTCCATACTTTTTAAACCAGATTTCTGCGATGCCCCACACTCTAGCCTGCGAGGCCCCGCCTCTAGCAGACGCAATACACACTCATGTAAAAGTCAGAAACGGAGCGAAAAACTAGTGAAACATAATCAGTGATTATGAAAAAAGTACAATAGATATCAAGAAGCAGTTTTTTTCATAAAATAGTTGAGACTTGTGTCAACATTTGAAAGTTGAAATGGTGTCTGTAGCTGAAAGATTTGCAAAGCTGAAAAATCTGAAAGTTGAAGAAGTTTAGGAGGATTTGAAAGCAAACTCCATTTGAAAACCATGTTAAAATATTAATGATTATTGATTTATATAAATTCAAGCATAAGAGGTAGAAAGCTGAAAAGTCATAGCCCTCAAGCCAGAAAGGAGCTGAACATTTTAATATTTGAAGGATTTTAATAGCTGAAAATGTGAAGGAGTTGAAAGGGGGCGCGGAAGAAATAGAATAATAAGTCGGAAACTAGAAAAGGCATTTCCTGCTGAAAATGCGTTGGAATGCAAAAAGCTGAAAGCTGCACTGAATATTTAAAAATAGCTGAAAATACAGAAAGTTGAAGGGAATTTGAATACATTTGCTGAAAAGCTGAAATGAATTTGAAATTGCTGAAAATACAGAAATGGGAGAAGCTGAAAGGAATTTCAATAGATTTGCTGAAAAAGCAGAAATGAAAACAGCTGAAATAAATTTGAAATATTGCAAAAAAATACAGAAATGAATATTAAAAAATTGCTGTTGATAGAGGCATAAGAATAGCTGAAATTATTTTAAAGAACTGCTGAAAATACAGGAAGTGGGGAAGCTGAATTTCAATAGATTTTCTAAAAACAGAAGTTGCAGGAGCTTAAATTTGTTTAAAATTGTTTGTAGTAATATTAGTAGTAGTATTAGTTATAATTGTGGTATTAGTAGTACTAGCAGTAATAGTAGGTTTAGTATCAATAGCAGTAGAAACAGCTGTAATACTATTAGCCATAGTCGTATTTGTAATAACATTAGTAGTAGTTGTAGTATTAATAGCAGTAGAAATACTAGTAGTATGGTAGTAGAAGTATCAGTTGTAGTACTAGAAGTACGAGTAATATTCGTAGTGGGAGACAGAATGTTTGTTATTCAAACTAAGAAGTTTTTAATTAATAGGCCTCATCACAAACATTACAGTAAAAATTCCCTCCATGTGGCTTTTATTTTGAAATTATTGGATTGGGTGGGTTGGGGGGGTGTAGATAGAGGGAGGGAGGGTGAGAGGGTGAGGAAGGGAGGGGTGGTGAGGAAGAGATAGAGGGAGAGGAGGAGAAATAGACATACTGACTGACTGAGTGATTAACAGTGAGAAGAGGTCAGGGTGGAGGGGGGAGGGGGGAGGGGGGGCGAGTGTCTTTATCATATTGGTCTGTTGACAGAAAGCATAGCTGCGTCATGTGACTCCACTAATCACGTCATAGAAGCAGCTGTGAGTCACACACAGAGATACTGCAGCGTGTTTACGAGTAACCACGGCAACGGCGCACCTATTGCATTGGGTGGGGTGGGGGGGTGTAGATAGAGGGAGGGAGGGTGAGAGGGTGAGGAAGGGAATGGTGGTGAGGAAGAGAGGGAGAGGGGAGGAGAATTAGACTGACTGACTGACTGAGAGTGATTAACAGTAAGTAGAGGTCAGGGTGGAGGGGGGAGGGGGGGCGAGTGTCTTTATCATATTGGTCTGTTGACAGAAAGCATAGCTGCGTCATGTGACTCCACTAATCAGGTCACAAGGAGCAGCTGTGAGCCACAGACAGATCCTGCAGCATGTGAGTGCTCGTAACCACGACAACGCCGCACCTGTGCGGCTGCAAAGGGGCAGACACAGGACAGCGAGTTACACAGAATCCACACCTCAAACAAATGAGAACCAGCGCAAAACTATAACAGCTATCTAAAAAATACGGCGTTTGTATGAGACCCAAGACTCTACCGAACGCGTGGATGTGCGTTTTATGTCTGTCCGGTAATAAATACGGCTCCTATGGCCGTTGACAGAACGTGTACCTTGTGGATTTTTGTGAGAAATATGTCGGCAGATTTGTATTGGAGCCTATGGGGCTTTTGGCAGAGGTTGTGTCACTCAAACACTCCTTGCGCCAAAACTAAAAAACTCTGGGATTCCATGAACACATTAATCCAATCAGCACAACCATACCCTCATTAATCTGAAGAAATGAAGCCTCTAGAGTGTATACTTTGGCTGCAAGGACAGAAGTTCCATACTTTTTAAACCAGATTTCTGCGATGCCCCACACTCTAGCCTGCGAGGCCCCGCCTCTAGCAGACGCAATACACACTCATGTAAAAGTCAGAAACGGAGCGAAAAACTAGTGAAACATAATCAGTGATTATGAAAAAAGTACAATAGATATCAAGAAGCAGTTTTTTTCATAAAATAGTTGAGACTTGTGTGAACATTTGAGAGTTGAAATGGTGTCTGTAGCTGAAAGATTGGCGAAGCTGAAAAATCTGAAAGTTGAAGAAGTTGAAGAGGATTTGAAAAGCAAACTCCATTTGAAAACCATGTTAAAATATTAATGATTATTGATTTATATAAATTCAAGCATAAGAGGTAGAAAGCTGAAAAGTCATAGCCCTCAAGCCAGAAAGGAGCTGAACATTTTAATATTTGAACGGTTTAAATAGCTGAAAGTGTGAAGGAGTTGAAAGGTGCCGCGGAAGAAATAGAAGAAGAAGCTGAAGAATAAAGATTCGAAGAACAATACTTGGAATGCATCGTTAATGCATTCCAACAATAAAGATTAGAAGAACAATACTTGGAATGCATCTCAATGCATTCCAACAATAAAGATTAGAAGAACAATACTTGGAATGCATCTCAATGCATTCCAACAACTAGAAAATGCATTTCCTGCTGAAAATGCGTTGGAATGCAAAAAGCTGAAAGCTGAAATGAACTTTTTTAAAATAGCTGAAAATACAGAAAGTTGAAGGGAATTTGAATACATTTGCTGAAATTATAGATATTAGAAAAGCTGAAATGAATTTGAAATTGCTGAAAATACAGAAATGGGAGAAGCTGAAAGGAATTTCAATAGATTTGCTGAAAAAGCAGAAATGAAAACAGCTGAAATAAATTTGAAATATTGCAAAAAAATACAGAAATGAATAGTGAAACATTGCTGTTGATAGAGGCATAAGAATAGCTGAAATTATTTTAAAGAACTGCTGAAAATACAGGAAGTGGGGAAGCTGAATTTCAATAGATTTTCTAAAAACAGAAGTTGCAGGAGCTTAAATTTGTTTAAAATTGTTTGTAGTAATATTAGTAGTAGTATTAGTTATAATTGTGGTATTCGTAGTACTAGCAGTAATAGTAGGTTTAGTATCAATAGCAGTAGAAACAGCTGTAATACTATTAGCCATAGTCGTATTTGTAATAACATTAGTAGTAGTTGTAGTATTAATAGCAGTAGAAATACTAGTAGTATGGTAGTAGAAGTATCAGTTGTAGTACTAGAAGTACGAGTAATATTCGTAGTGGGAGACAGAATGTTTGTTATTCAAACTAAGAAGTTTTTAATTAATAGGCCTCATCACAAACATTACAGTAAAAATTCCCTCCATGTGGCTTTTATTTTGAAATTATTGGATTGGGTGGGTTGGGGGGGTGTAGATAGAGGGAGGGAGGGTGAGAGGGTGAGGAAGGGAGGGGTGGTGAGGAAGAGATAGAGGGAGAGAGAGAGGAGGAGAAATAGACAGACATACTGACTGACTGAGTGATTAACAGTAAGAAGAGGTCAGGGTGGAGGGGGGAGGGGGGGCGAGTGTCTTTATCATATTGGTCTGTTGACAGAAAGCATAGCTGCGTCATGTGACTCCACTAATCAGGTCATTGGAGCAGCTGTGAGTCACACACAGAGATACTGCAGCGTGTTTACGAGTAACCACGGCAACGGCGCACCTATTGCATTGGGTGGGGTGGGGGGGTGTAGATAGAGGGAGGGAGGGTGAGAGGGTGAGGAAGGGAATGGTGGTGAGGAAGAGAGGGAGAGGGGAGGAGAATTAGACTGACTGAGAGTGATTAACAGTAAGTAGAGGTCAGGGGGGAGGGGGGAGGGGGGGCGAGTGTCTTTATCATATTGGTCTGTTGACAGAAAGCATAGCTGCATCATGTGACTCCAGTAATCACGTCATTGGAGCAGCTGTGAGACACACAGAGATACTGCAGCGTGTTTACGAGTAACCACGGCAACGGCGCACCTATTGGATTGGGTGGGGTGGGGGGGTGTAGATAGAGGGAGGGAGGGTGAGAGGGTGAGGAAGGGAATGGTGGTGAGGAAGAGAGGGAGAGGGGAGGAGAATTAGACTGACTGACTGACTGAGAGTGATTAACAGTAAGTAGAGGTCAGGGTGGAGGGGGGAGGGGGGCTAGTGTCTTTATCATATTGGTCTGTTGACAGAAAGCATAGCTGCGTCATGTGACTCCACTAATCACGTCATTGGAGCAGCTGAGTCACAGACAGATCTTGCAGCCGTGTGAGTGCTCGTAACCACGACAACGGCGCACCTGTGCTCATTAACGATCTGCTGCAAAAGACAGAGACATGGCAGCAAGTTACACAGAATCCACACCTCACACAAATGAGAACCAGCGCAAAACTATAACAGCGATCTAAAAAATACGGCGTTTGTATGAGACCCAAGACTCTACCGAACGCGTGGATGTGCTTTTTATGTCTGTCCGGTAATAAATACGGCTCCTATGGCCGTTGACAGAACGTGTACCTTGTGGATTTTTGTGAGAAATATGTCGGCAGATTTGTATTGGAGCCTATGGGGCTTTTGCCAGAGGTTGTGTCACTCAAACACTCCTTGCGCCAAAACTAAAAAACTCTGGGATTCCATGAACACATTAATCCAATCAGCACAACCATACCCTCATTAATCTGAAGAAATGAAGCCTCTAGAGTGTATACTTTGGCTGCAAGGACAGAAGTTCCATACTTTTTTAACCAGATTTCTGCGCTGCTTCAGCCTCTGGCCATCGAGCTCTCCACTCTAGCAGACGCAATACACACTCATGTAAAAGTCAGAAACGGAGCGAAGAACTAGTGAAACATAATCAGTGATTATGAAAAAAGTACAATAGATATCAAGAAGCAGTGTTTTTCATAAAATAGTTAAGACTTGTGTCAACATTTAAAAGTTTAAATGGTGTCTGTAGCTGAAAGATTCGCGAAGCTGAAAAATCTGAAAGTTGAAGAAGTTTAGGAGGATTTGAAAGCAAACTCCATTTGAAAACCATGTTAAAATATTAATGATTATTGATTTATATAAATTCAAGCTTAAGAGGTAGAAAGCTGAAAAGTCATAGCCCTCAAGCCAGAAAGGAGCTGAACATTTTAATATTTGAAGGATTTTAATAGCTGAAAGTGTGAAGGAGTTGAAAGGTGCCGCGGAAGAAATAGAAGAAGAAGCTGAAGAATAAAGATTCGAAGAACAATACTTGGAATGCATCGTTAATGCATTCCAACAAATAGCTGAAAATACAGAAAGTTGAAGGGAATTTGAATACATCTGAAATTACACATATTAGAAAAGCTGAAATGAATTTGAAATAGCTGAAAATACAGAAATGGGAGAAGCTGAAAGGAATTTCAATAGATTTGCTGAAAAAGCAGAAATGAAAACAGCTGAAATAAATTTGAAATATTGCAAAAAAATACAGAAATGAATATTAAAAAATTGCTGTTGATGGAGGCATAAGAATAGCTGAAATTATTTTAAAGAACTGCTGAAAATACAGGAAGTGGGGAAGCTGAATTTCAATAGATTTTCTAAAAACAGAAGTTGCAGGAGCTTAAATTTGTTTTAAATTGTTTGTAGTAATATTAGTAGTAGTATTAGTTGAAATTGTGGTGTTAGTAGTACTAGCAGTATAAGCAGTAATAGTAGGTTTAGTATCAATAGCAGTAGAAACAGCTGTAATACTATTAGCCATAGTAGTATTTGTAATAACATTAGTAGTAGTTGTAGTATTAATAGCAGTAGAAATACTAGTAGTATGGTAGTAGAAGTATCAGTTGTAGTACTAGAAGTACGAGTAATATTCGTAGTGGGAGACAGAATGTTTGTTATTCAAACTAAGAAGTTTTTAATTAATAGGCCTCATCACAAACATTACAGTAAAAATTCCCTCCATGTGGCTTTTATTTTGAAATTATTGGATCGGGTGGGTTGGGGGGGTGTAGATAGAGGGAGGGAGGGTGAGAGGGTGAGGAAGGGAGGGGTGGTGAGGAAGAGATAGAGGGAGAGAGAGAGAGGAGGAGAAATAGACAGACATACTGACTGACTGAGTGATTAACAGTGAGAAGAGGTCAGGGTGGAGGGGGGAGGGGGGAGGGGGGGCGAGTGTCTTTATCATATTGGTCTGTTGACAGAAAGCATAGCTGCGTCATGTGACTCCACTAACCACGTCATTGGAGCAGCTGTGAGTCACACACAGAGATACTGCAGCGTGTTTACGAGTAACCACGGCAACGGCGCACCTATTGCATTGGGTGGGGTGGGGGGGTGTAGATAGAGGGAGGGAGGGTGAGAGGGTGAGGAAGGGAATGGTGGTGAGGAAGAGAGGGAGAGGGGAGGAGAATTAGACTGACTGACTGACTGAGAGTGATTAACAGTAAGTAGAGGTCAGGGGGGAGGGGGGAGGGGGGGCTAGTGTCTTTATCATATTGGTCTGTTGACAGAAAGCATAGCTGCGTCATGTGACTCCACTAATCACGTCATTGGAGCAGCTGTGAGTCACACACAGAGATACTGCAGCGTGTTTACGAGTAACCACGGCAACGGCGCACCTATTGGATTGGGTGGGGTGGGGGGGTGTAGATAGAGGGAGGGAGGGTGAGAGGGTGAGGAAGGGAATGGTGGTGAGGAAGAGAGGGAGAGGGGAGGAGAATTAGACTGACTGACTGACTGAGAGTGATTAACAGTAAGTAGAGGTCAGGGTGGAGGGGGGAGGGGGGCTAGTGTCTTTATCATATTGGTCTGTTGACAGAAAGCATAGCTGCGTCATGTGACTCCACTAATCAGGTCACAAGGAGCAGCTGTGAGCCACAGACAGATCCTGCAGCGTGTGAGTGCTCGTAACCACGACAACGACGCACCTGTGCGGCTGCAAAAGTGCAGACACAGGACAGCGAGTTACACAGAATCCACACCTCAAACAAATGAGAACCAGCGCAAAACTATAACAGCTATCTAAAAAATACGGCGTTTGTATGAGACCCAAGACTCTACCGAACGCGTGGATGTGTTTTTATGTCTGTCCGGTAATAAATACGGCTCCTATGGCCGTTTACAGAACGTGTACCTTGTGGATTTTTGTGAGAAATATGTCGGCAGATTTGTATTGGAGCCTATGGGGCTTTTGCCAGAGGTTGTGTCACTCAAACACTCCTTGCGCCAAAACTAAAAAACTCTGGGATTCCATGAACACATTAATCCAATCAGCACAACCATACCCTCATTAATCTGAAGAAATGAAGCCTCTAGAGTGTATACTTTGGCTGCAAGGACAGAAGTTCCATATTTTTTTAACCAGATTCCTGCGATGCCCCACACTCTAGCCTCGAGCTCTCCACTCTAGCAGACGCAATACACACTCATGTAAAAGTCAGAAACGGAGCGAAGAACTAGTGAAACATAATCAGTGATTATGAAAAAAGTACAATAGATATCAAGAAGCAGTTTTTTTCATAAAATAGTTGAGACTTGTGTGAACATTTGAGAGTTGAAATGGTGTCTGTAGCTGAAAGATTGGCGAAGCTGAAAAATCTGAAAGTTGAAGAAGTTGAAGAGGATTTGAAAAGCAAACTCCATTTGAAAACCATGTTAAAATATTAACGATTATTGATTTATATAAATTCAAGCTTAAGAGGTAGAAAGCTGAAAAGTCATAGCCCGGAAGCCAGAAAGAAGCTGAACATTTTAATATTTGAAGGATTTTAATAGCTGAAAGTGTGAAGGAGTTGAAAGGTGCCACGGAAGAAATAGAAGAATAACTAGAAAAGGCATTTCCTGCTGAAAATGCGTTGGAATGCAAAAAGCTGAAAGCTGCACTGAATATTTGAAAATAGCTGAAAATACAGAAAGTTGAAGGGAATTTGAATACATTTGCTGAAAAGCTGAAATGAATTTGAAATTGCTGAAAATACAGAAATGGGAGAAGCTGAAAGGAATCAATAGATTTGCTGAAAAAGCAGAAATGAAAACAGCTGAAATAAATTTGAAATATTGCAAAAAAATACAGAAATGAATATTAAAAAATTGCTGTTGATAGAGGCATAAGAATAGCTGAAATTATTTTAAAGAACTGCTGAAAATACAGGAAGTGGGGAAGCTGAATTTCAATAGATTTTCTAAAAACAGAAGTTGCAGGAGCTTAAATTTGTTTAAAATTGTTTGTAGTAATATTAGTAGTAGTATTAGTTATAATTGTGGTATTAGTAGTACTAGCAGTATAAGCAGTAATAGTAGGTTTAGTATCAATAGCAGTAGAAACAGCTGGAATACTATTAGCCATAGTAGTATTTGTAATAACATTAGTAGTAGTTGTAGCATTAATAGCAGTAGAAATACTAGTAGTATGGTAGTAGAAGTATCAGTTTTAGTGTAGAAGTACTAGTAATATTCGTAGTGGTTGTAGTAGTATTTGAAAGAGCAATACGTATTTCAACGAAACCGCTTCATGGTTAAGGTACAGATAATCATTGAGGCTTTTAGTTTGTAATGATGGAATTGGGTGAGGGGGGGTTGGGAGACAGAATGTTTGTTATTCAAACTAAGAAGTTTTTAATTAATAGGCCTCATCACAAACATTACAGTAAAAATTCCCTCCATGGGGCTTTTATTTTGAAATTATTGGATTGGGTGGGGTGGGGGGGTGTAGATAGAGGGAGGGAGGGTGAGAGGGTGAGGAAGGGAGGGGTGGTGAGGAAGAGATAGAGGGAGAGAGAGAGGAGGAGAAATAGACAGACATACTGACTGACTGAGTGATTAACAGTGAGCAGAGGTCAGGGTGGAGGGGGGAGGGGGGGCGAGTGTCTTTATCATATTGGTCTGTTGACAGAAAGCATAGCTGCGTCATGTGACTCCACTAATCAGGTCATATAAGCAGCTGTGAGCCACAGACAGATCCTGCAGCGTGTGAGTGCTCGTAACCACGACAACGGCGCACCTGTGATCATTAACGAGCGGCTGCAAAAGACAGAGACATGGCAGCGAGTTACACAGAATCCACACCTCAAACAAATGAGAACCAGCGCAAAACTATAACAGCTATCTAAAAAAGACTACGTTTGTATGAGACCCAAGACTCTACCGAACGCGTGGATGAGCTTTTTATGTCTGTCCGGTAATAAATACGGCTCCTATGGCCGTTTACAAAACGTGTACCTTGTGGATTTTTGTGAGAAATATGTCGGCAGATTTGTATTGGAGCCTATGGGGCTTTTGGCAGAGGTTGTGTCACTCAAACACTCCTTGCGCCAAAACTAAAAAACTCTGGGATTCCATGAACACATTAATCCAATCAGCACAACCATACCCTCATTAATCTGAAGAAATGAAGCCTCTAGAGTGTATACTTTGGCTGCAAGGACAGAAGTTCCATACTTTTTTAACCAGATTTCTGCGCTGCCCCACACTCTAGCCTCGAGCTCTCCACTCAAGCAGACGCAATACACACTCATGTAAAAGTCAGAAACGGAGCGAAGAACTAGTGAAACATAATCAGTGATTATGAAAAAAGTACAATAGATATCAAGAAGCAGTTTTTTTCATAAAATAGTTGAGACTTGTGTCAACATTTGAGAGTTGAAATGGTGTCTGTAGCTGAAAGATTGGCGAAGCTGAAAAATCTGAAAGTTGAAGAAGTTGAAGAGGATTTGAAAAGCAAACTCCATTTGAAAACCATGTTAAAATATTAACGATTATTGATTTATATAAATTCAAGCTTAAGAGGTAGAAAGCTGAAAAGTCATAGCCTGGAAGCCAGAAAGAAGATGAACATTTTAATATTTGAAGGATTTTAATAGCTGAAAGTGTGAAGGAGTTGAAAGGTGCCACGGAAGAAATAGAAGAACTAGAAAATGCATTTCCTGCTGAAAATGCGTTGGAATGCAAAAAGCTGAAAGCTGAAATGAATATTTAAAAATAGCTGAAAATACAGAAAGTTGAAGGGAATTTGAATACATCTGAACTTACAGATATTAGAAAAGCTGAAATTAATTTGAAATTGCTGAAAATACAGAAATGGGAGAAGCTGAAAGGAATTTCAATAGATTTGCTGAAAAAGCAGAAATGAAAACAGCTGAAATAAATTTGAAATATTGCAAAAAAATACAGAAATGAATATTAAAAAATTGCTGTTGATAGAGGCATAAGAATAGCTGAAATTATTTTAAAGAACTGCTGAAAATACAGGAAGTGGGGAAGCTGAATTTCAATAGATTTTCTAAAAACAGAAGTTGCAGGAGCTTAAATTTGTTTAAAATTGTTTGTAGTAATATTAGTAGTAGTATTAGTTATAATTGTGGTATTAGTAGTACTAGCAGTATAAGCAGTAATAGTAGGTTTAGTATCAATAGCAGTAGAAACAACTGGAATACTATTAGCCATAGTAGTATTTGTAATAACATTAGTAGTAGTTGTAGTATTAATAGCAGTAGAAATACTAGTAGTATGGTAGTAGAAGTATCAGTTGTAGTACTAGAAGTACGAGTAATATTCGTAGTGGGAGACAGAATGTTTGTTATTCACACTTAAAAGTTTTTAATTAATAGGCCTCATCACAGACATTACAGTAAAAATTCCCTCCATGGGGCTTTTATTTTGAAATTATTGGATTGGGTGGGGTGGGGGGGAGTAGATAGAGGGAGGGAGGGTGAGAGGGTGAGGAAGGGAGGGGTGGTGAGGAAGAGATAGAGGGAGAGAGAGAGAGAGGAGAAATAGACATACATACTGACTGAGAGTGATTAACAGTGAGCACAGGTCAGGGGGGAGGGGGGAGGGGGGGCCAGTGTCTTTATCATATTGGTCTGTTGACAGAAAGCATAGCTGCGTCATGTGACTCCACTAATCAGGTCATTGGAGCAGCTGTGAGTCACACACAGAGATACTGCAGCGTGTTTACGAGTAACCACGGCAACGGCGCACCTATTGCATTGGGTGGGGTGGGGGGGTGTAGATAGAGGGAGGGAGGGTGAGAGGGTGAGGAAGGGAATGGTGGTGAGGAAGAGAGGGAGAGGGGAGGAGAATTAGACTGACTGACTGACTGAGAGTGATTAACAGTAAGTAGAGGTCAGGGGGGAGGGGGGAGGGGGGGCCAGTGTCTTTATCATATTGGTCTGTTGACAGAAAGCATAGCTGCGTCATGTGACTCCACTAATCAGGTCATTGGAGCAGCTGTGAGTCACACACAGAGATACTGCAGCGTGTTTACGAGTAACCACGGCAACGGCGCACCTATTGCATTGGGTGGGGTGGGGGGGTGTAGATAGAGGGAGGGAGGGTGAGAGGGTGAGGAAGGGAATGGTGGTGAGGAAGAGAGGGAGAGGGGAGGAGAATTAGACTGACTGACTGACTGAGAGTGATTAACAGTAAGTAGAGGTCAGGGGGGAGGGGGGAGGGGGGGCTAGTGTCTTTATCATATTGGTCTGTTGACAGAAAGCATAGCTGCGTCATGTGACTCCACTAATCAGGTCATAGGAGCGAGCAGCTGTGAGCCACAGACAGATCCTGCAGCATGTGAGTGCTCGTAACCACGACAACGACGCACCTGTGCGGCTGCAAAAGTGCAGACACAGGACAGCGAGTTACACAGAATCCACACCTCAAACAAATGAGAACCAGCGCAAAACTATAACAGCTATCTAAAAAATACGGCGTTTGTATGAGACCCAAGACTCTACCGAACGCGTGGATGTGTTTTTATGTCTGTCCGGTAATAAATACGGCTCCTATGGCCGTTGACAGAACGTGTACCTTGTGGATTTTTGTGAGAAATATGTCGGCAGATTTGTATTGGAGCCTATGGGGCTTTTGGCAGAGGTTGTGTCACTCAAACACTCCTTGCGCCAAAACTAAAAAACTCTGGGATTCCATGAACACATTAATCCAATCAGCACAACCATACCCTCATTAATCTGAAGAAATGAAGCCTCTAGAGTGTATACTTTGGCTGCAAGGACAGAAGTTCCATACTTTTTTAACCAGATTTCTGCGCTGCTTCAGCCTCTAGCCTCGAGCTCTCCACTCTAGCAGACGCAATACACACTCATGTAAAAGTCAGAAACGGAGCGAAGAACTAGTGAAACATAATCAGTGATTATGAAAAAAGTACAATAGATATCAAGAAGCAGTTTTTTTCATAAAATAGTTAAGACTTGTGTCAACATTTAAAAGTTTAAATGGTGTCTGTAGCTGAAAGATTTGCGAAGCTGAAAAATCTGAAAGTTGAAGAAGTTTAGGAGGATTTGAAAGCAAACTCCATTTGAAAACCATGTTAAAATATTAATGATTATTGATTTATATAAATTCAAGCTTAAGAGGTAGAAAGCTGAAAAGTCATAGCCCTCAAGCCAGAAAGGAGCTGAACATTTTAATATTTGAACTGTTTTAATAGCTGAAAGTGTGAAGGAGTTGAAAGGTGGCGCGGAAGAAATAGAAGAAGAAGATGAAGATGAAGAAATAAAGATTCGAAGAACAATACTTGGAATGCATCGTTAATGCATTCCAACAATAAGTTGAATAAAGATTAGAAGAACAATACTTGGAATGCTTAAAGCATTCCAACTAATAAGTTGAACTAGAAAAGGCATTTCCTGCTGAAAATGCGTTGGAATGCAAAAAGCTGAAAGCTGAAATGAACTTTTTAAAATAGCTGAAAATACAGAAAGTTGAAGGGAATTTGAATACATTTGCTGAAATTATAGATATTAGAAAAGCTGAAATGAATTTGAAATTGCTGAAAATACAGAAATGGGAGAAGCTGAAAGGAATTTCAATAGATTTGCTGAAAAAGCAGAAATGAAAACAGCTGAAATAAATTTGAAATATTGCAAAAAAATACAGAAATGAATAGTGAAAAATTGCTGTTGATAGAGGCATAAGAATAGCTGAAATTATTTTAAAGAACTGCTGAAAATACAGGAAGTGGGGAAGCTGAATTTCAATAGATTTTCTAAAAACAGAAGTTGCAGGAGCTTAAATTTGTTTAAAATAGTTTGTAGTAATATTAGTAGTAGTATTAGTTATAATTGTGGTATTAGTAGTACTAGCAGTAATAGTAGGTTTAGTATCAATAGCAGTAGAAACAGCTGTAATACTATTAGCCATAGTCGTATTTGTAATAACATTAGTAGTAGTTGTAGTATTAATAGCAGTAGAAATACTAGTAGTATGGTAGTAGAAGTATCAGTTGTAGTACTAGAAGTACGAGTAATATTCGTAGTGGGAGACAGAATGTTTGTTATTCAAACTAAGAAGTTTTTAATTAATAGGCCTCATCACAAACATTACAGTAAAAATTCCCTCCATGTGGCTTTTATTTTGAAATTATTGGATTGGGTGGGTTGGGGGGGTGTAGATAGAGGGAGGGAGGGTGAGAGGGTGAGGAAGGGAGGGGTGGTGAGGAAGAGATAGAGGGAGAGAGAGAGGAGGAGAAATAGACAGACATACTGACTGACTGAGTGATTAACAGTAAGAAGAGGTCAGGGTGGAGGGGGGAGGGGGGGCGAGTGTCTTTATCATATTGGTCTGTTGACAGAAAGCATAGCTGCGTCATGTGACTCCACTAATCAGGTCATTGGAGCAGCTGTGAGTCACACACAGAGATACTGCAGCGTGTTTACGAGTAACCACGGCAACGGCGCACCTATTGGATTGGGTGGGGTGGGGGGGTGTAGATAGAGGGAGGGAGGGTGAGAGGGTGAGGAAGGGAATGGTGGTGAGGAAGAGAGGGAGAGGGGAGGAGAATTAGACTGACTGAGAGTGATTAACAGTAAGTAGAGGTCAGGGGGGAGGGGGGAGGGGGGGCTAGTGTCTTTATCATATTGGTCTGTTGACAGAAAGCATAGCTGCGTCATGTGACTCCACTAATCACGTCATTGGAGCAGCTGTGAGTCACACACAGAGATACTGCAGCGTGTTTACGAGTAACCACGGCAACGGCGCACCTATTGGATTGGGTGGGGTGGGGGGGTGTAGATAGAGGGAGGGAGGGTGAGAGGGTGAGGAAGGGAATGGTGGTGAGGAAGAGAGGGAGAGGGGAGGAGAATTAGACTGACTGAGAGTGATTAACAGTAAGTAGAGGTCAGGGTGGAGGGGGGAGGGGGGAGGGGGGGCTAGTGTCTTTATCATATTGGTCTGTTGACAGAAAGCATAGCTGCGTCATGTGACTCCACTAATCAGCTCATAGGAGCGAGCAGCTGTGAGTCACAGACAGATCCTGCAGCATGTGAGTGCTCGTAACCACGACAACGGCGCACCTGTGCTCATTAACGGCTGCAAAATGCAGAGACATGGCAGCAAGTTACACAGAATCCACACCTCACACAAATGAGAACCAGCGCAAAACTATAACAGCTATCTAAAAAATACGGCGTTTGTATGAGACCCAAGACTCTACCGAACGCGTGGATGTGCTTTTTATGTCTGTCCGGTAATAAATACGGCTCCTATGGCCGTTTACAAAACGTGTACCTTGTGGATTTTTGTGAGAAATATGTCGGCAGATTTGTATTGGAGCCTATGGGGCTTTTGGCAGAGGTTGTGTCACTCAAACACTCCTTGCGCCAAAACTAAAAAACTCTGGGATTCCATGAACACATTAATCCAATCAGCACAACCATACCCTCATTAATCTGAAGAAATGAAGCCTCTAGAGTGTATACTTTGGCTGCAAGGACAGAAGTTCCATATTTTTTTAACCAGATTCCTGCGATGCCCCACACTCTAGCCTCGAGCTCTCCACTCTAGCAGACGCAATACACACTCATGTAAAAGTCAGAAACGGAGCGAAGAACTAGTGAAACATAATCAGTGATTATGAAAAAAGTACAATAGATATCAAGAAGCAGTTTTTTTCATAAAATAGTTGAGACTTGTGTGAACATTTGAAAGTTGAAATGGTGTCTGTAGCTGAAAGATTGGCGAAGCTGAAAAATCTGAAAGTTGAAGAAGTTGAAGACGATTTGAAAAGCAAACTCCATTTGAAAACCATGTTAAAATATTAATGATTATTGATTTATATAAATTCAAGCATAAGAGGTAGAAAGCTGAAAAGTCATAGCCCTCAAGCCAGAAAGGAGCTGAACATTTTAATATTTGAACGGTTTAAATAGCTGAAAGTGTGAAGGAGTTGAAAGGTGCCGCGGAAGAAATAGAAGAAGAAGCTGAAGAACTAGAAAATGCATTTCCTGCTGAAAATGCGTTGGAATGCAAAAAGCTGAAAGCTGAAATGAACTTTTTAAAATAGCTGAAAATACAGAAAGTTGAAGGGAATTTGAATACATTTGCTGAAATTATAGATATTAGAAAAGCTGAAATGAATTTGAAATTGCTGAAAATACAGAAATGGGAGAAGCTGAAAGGAATTTCAATAGATTTGCTGAAAAAGCAGAAATGAAAACAGCTGAAATAAATTTGAAATATTGCAAAAAAATACAGAAATGAATAGTGAAAAATTGCTGTTGATAGAGGCATAAGAATAGCTGAAATTATTTTAAAGAACTGCTGAAAATACAGGAAGTGGGGAAGCTGAATTTCAATAGATTTTCTAAAAACAGAAGTTGCAGGAGCTTAAATTTGTTTAAAATTGTTTGTAGTAATATTAGTAGTAGTATTAGTTATAATTGTGGTATTAGTAGTACTAGCAGTAATAGTAGGTTTAGTATCAATAGCAGTAGAAACAGCTGTAATACTATTAGCCATAGTCGTATTTGTAATAACATTAGTAGTAGTTGTAGTATTAATAGCAGTAGAAATACTAGTAGTATGGTAGTAGAAGTATCAGTTGTAGTACTAGAAGTACGAGTAATATTCGTAGTGGGAGACAGAATGTTTGTTATTCAAACTAAGAAGTTTTTAATTAATAGGCCTCATCACAAACATTACAGTAAAAATTCCCTCCATGTGGCTTTTATTTTGAAATGATTGGATTGGGTGGGTTGGGGGGGTGTAGATAGAGGGAGGGAGGGTGAGAGGGTGAGGAAGGGAGGGGTGGTGAGGAAGAGATAGAGGGAGAGAGAGAGGAGGAGAAATAGACAGACATACTGACTGACTGAGTGATTAACAGTGAGAAGAGGTCAGGGTGGAGGGGGGAGGGGGGGCGAGTGTCTTTATCATATTGGTCTGTTGACAGAAAGCATAGCTGCGTCATGTGACTCCACTAATCACGTCATTGGAGCAGCTGTGAGTCACACACAGAGATACTGCAGCGTGTTTACGAGTAACCACGGCAACGGCGCACCTATTGGATTGGGTGGGGTGGGGGGGTGTAGATAGAGGGAGGGAGGGTGAGAGGGTGAGGAAGGGAATGGTGGTGAGGAAGAGAGGGAGAGGGGAGGAGAATTAGACTGACTGACTGACTGAGAGTGATTAACAGTAAGTAGAGGTCAGGGGGGAGGGGGGAGGGGGGGCTAGTGTCTTTATCATATTGGTCTGTTGACAGAAAGCATAGCTGCGTCATGTGACTCCACTAATCACGTCATTGGAGCAGCTGTGAGTCACACACAGAGATACTGCAGCGTGTTTACGAGTAACCACGGCAACGGCGCACCTATTGGATTGGGTGGGGTGGGGGGGTGTAGATAGAGGGAGGGAGGGTGAGAGGGTGAGGAAGGGAATGGTGGTGAGGAAGAGAGGGAGAGGGGAGGAGAATTAGACTGACTGACTGACTGACAGTGATTAACAGTAAGTAGAGGTCAGGGTGGAGGGGGGAGGGGGGCTAGTGTCTTTATCATATTGGTCTGTTGACAGAAAGCATAGCTGCGTCATGTGACTCCACTAATCAGGTCACAAGGAGCAGCTGTGAGCCACAGACAGATCCTGCAGCGTGTGAGTGCTCGTAACCACGACAACGACGCACCTGTGCGGCTGCAAAAGTGCAGACACAGGACAGCGAGTTACACAGAATCCACACCTCAAACAAATGAGAACCAGCGCAAAACTATAACAGCTATCTAAAAAATACGGCGTTTGTATGAGACCCAAGACTCTACCGAACGCGTGGATGTGCTTTTATGTCTGTCCGGTAATGAATACGGCTCCTATGGCCGTTGACAGAACGTGTACCTTGTGGATTTTTGTGAGAAATATGTCGGCAGATTTGTATTGGAGCCTATGGGGCTTTTGGCAGAGGTTGTGTCACTCAAACACTCCTTGCGCCAAAACTAAAAAACTCTGGGATTCCATGAACACATTAATCCAATCAGCACAACCATACCCTCATTAATCTGAAGAAATGAAGCCTCTAGAGTGTATACTTTGGCTGCAAGGACAGAAGTTCCATATTTTTTTAACCAGATTCCTGCGATGCCCCACACTCTAGCCTCGAGCTCTCCACTGTAGCAGACGCAATACACACTCATGTAAAAGTCAGAAACGGAGCGAAGAACTAGTGAAACATAATCAGTGATTATGAAAAAAGTACAATAGATATCCACAAGCAGTTTTTTTCATAAAATAGTTTAGACCTGTGTCAACATTTGAAAGTTTAAATGGTGTCTGTAGCTGAAAGATTTGCGAAGCTGAAAAATCTGAAAGTTGAAGAAGTTTAGGAGGATTTGAAAGCAAACTCCATTTGAAAACCATGTTAAAATATTAATGATTATTGATTTATATAAATTCAAGCATAAGAGGTAGAAAGCTGAAAAGTCATAGCCCTCAAGCCAGAAAGGAGCTGAACATTTTAATATTTGAACGGTTTTAATAGCTGAAAGTGTGAAGGAGTTGAAAGGTGCCGCGGAAGAAATAGAAGAAGCTGAAGAATAACTAGAAAAAGCATTTCCTGCTGAAAATGCGTTGGAATGCAAAAAGCTGAAAGCTGCACTGAATATTTAAAAATAGCTGAAAATACAGAAAGTTGAAGGGAATTTGAATACATTTGGTGAAAAGATTAGAAAAGCTGAAATGAATTTGAAATTGCTGAAAATACAGAAATGGGAGAAGCTGAAAGGAATTTCAATAGATTTGCTGAAAAAGCAGAAATGAAAACAGCTGAAATAAATGTGAAATATTGCAAAACAGAAGTTGCAGGAGCTTAAATGAATTTTAAAAAGTACAGAAATAACAAAAGCTGAGATGAATAAAAAGAGGTTTAAAATTGTTTGTAGTAATGTTAGTTGTAATTTGGGTATTAGTACTAGCAGTAGAAGTCGGTTTAGTATCAATAGCAGTAGAAACAGCTGGAATACTGATACTATTAGCCATAGTAGTATTTTTAATAACATTAGTAGTAGTTGTATTAATAGCAGTAGAAATACTAGTAGTATGGTAGTAGAAGTATCAGTTGTAGTTCTACTAGAAGTACTAGTAATATTCGTAGTGGTTATAGTAGTATTTGAAAGAGCAATGCGTATTTCAACGAAACCGCTTCATGGTTAAGGTACAGATAATCATTCAGGCTTTTAGTTTGTAATGATGGAATTGGGTGAGGGGGGGTTGGGAGACAGAATGTTTGTTATTCAAACTAAGAAGTTTTTAATTAATAGGCCTCATCACAAACATTACAGTAAAAATTCCCTCCATGTGGCTTTTATTTTGAAATTATTGGATTGGGTGGGTTGGGGGGGTGTAGATAGAGGGAGGGAGGGTGAGAGGGTGAGGAAGGGAGGGGTGGTGAGGAAGAGATAGAGGGAGAGAGAGAGGAGGAGAAATAGACAGACATACTGACTGACTGAGTGATTAACAGTGAGAAGAGGTCAGGGTGGAGGGGGGAGGGGGGGCGAGTGTCTTTATCATATTGGTCTGTTGACAGAAAGCATAGCTGCGTCATGTGACTCCACTAATCACGTCATTGGAGCAGCTGTGAGTCACACACAGAGATACTGCAGCGTGTTTACGAGTAACCACGGCAACGGCGCACCTATTGGATTGGGTGGGGTGGGGGGGTGTAGATAGAGGGAGGGAGGGTGAGAGGGTGAGGAAGGGAATGGTGGTGAGGAAGAGAGGGAGAGGGGAGGAGAATTAGACTGACTGACTGACTGAGAGTGATTAACAGTAAGTAGAGGTCAGGGTGGAGGGGGGAGGGGGGCTAGTGTCTTTATCATATTGGTCTGTTGACAGAAAGCATAGCTGCGTCATGTGACTCCACTAATCAGGTCACAAGGAGCAGCTTTGAGCCACAGACAGAGATCCTGCAGCGTGTGAGCGAGTAACCACGACAACGGCGCACCTATTGGATTGGGTGGGGTGGGGGGGTGTAGATAGAGGGAGGGAGGGTGAGAGGGTGAGGAAGGGAATGGTGGTGAGGAAGAGAGAGAGGGAGAGGGGAGGAGAATTAGACAGACTGACTGACTGACTGAGTGATTAACAGTGAGAAGAGGTCAGGGTGGAGGGGGGAGGGGGGGCGAGTGTCTTTATCATATTGGTCTGTTGACAGAAAGCATAGCTGCGTCATGTGACTCCACTAATCAGGTCATATAAGCAGCTGTGAGCCACAGACAGATCCTGCAGCATGTGAGTGCTCGTAACCACGACAACGGCGCACCTGTGATCATTAACGATCTGCTGCAAAAGACAGAGACATGGCAGCGAGTTACACAGAATCCACACCTCAAACAAATGGGAACCAGCGCAAAACTATAACAGCTATCTAAAAAATACGGCGTTTGTATGAGACCCAAGACTCTACCGAACGCGTGGATGTGCTTTTTATGTCTGTCCGGTAATAAATACGGCTCCTATGGCCGTTTACAAAACGTGTACCTTGTGGATTTTTGTGAGAAATATGTCGGCAGATTTGTATTGGAGCCTATGGGGCTTTTGGCAGAGGTTGTGTCACTCAAACACTCCTTGCGCCAAAACTAAAAAACTCTGGGATTCCATGAACACATTAATCCAATCAGCACAACCATACCCTCATTAATCTGAAGAAATGAAGCCTCTAGAGTGTATACTTTGGCTGCAAGGACAGAAGTTCCATACTTTTTTAACCAGATTTCTGCGCTGCTTCAGCCTCTAGCCCGCGAGCTCTCCACTCTAGCAGACGCAATACACACTCATGTAAAAGTCAGAAACGGAGCGAAAAACTAGTGAAACATAATCAGTGATTATGAAAAAAGTACAATAGATATCAAGAAGCAGTTTTTTTCATAAAATAGTTGAGACTTGTGTGAACATTTGAGAGTTGAAATGGTGTCTGTAGCTGAAAGATTCGCGAAGCTGAAAAATCTGAAAGTTGAAGAAGTTTAGGAGGATTTGAAAGCAAACTCCATTTGAAAACCATGTTAAAATATTAATGATTATTGATTTATATAAATTCAAGCATAAGAGGTAGAAAGCTGAAAAGTCATAGCCCTCAAGCCAGAAAGGAGCTGAACATTTTAATATTTGAACGGTTTTAATAGCTGAAAGTGTGAAGGAGTTGAAAGGTGCCGCGGAAGAAATAGAAGAAGTTGAAATAAAGATTCGAAGAACAATACTTGGAATGCATCTCAATGCATTCCAACAACTAGAAAAGGCATTTCCTGCTGAAAATGCGTTGGAATGCAAAAAGCTGAAAGCTGCACTGAATATTTGAAAATAGCTGAAAATACAGAAAGTTGAAGGGAATTTGAATACATTTGCTGAAAAGCTGAAATGAATTTGAAATTGCTGAAAATACAGAAATGGGAGAAGCTGAAAGGAATCAATAGATTTGCTGAAAAAGCAGAAATGAAAACAGCTGAAATAAATTTGAAATATTGCAAAAAAATACAGAAATGAAAATTAAAAAATTGCTGTTGATAGAGGCATAAGAATAGCTGAAATTATTTTAAAGAACTGCTGAAAATACAGGAAGTGGGGAAGCTGAATTTCAATAGATTTTCTAAAAACAGAAGTTGCAGGAGCTTAAATTTGTTTAAAATTGTTTGTAGTAATATTAGTAGTAGTATTAGTTATAATTGTGGTATTAGTAGTACTAGCAGTATAAGCAGTAATAGTAGGTTTAGTATCAATAGCAGTAGAAACAGCTGGAATACTATTAGCCATAGTAGTATTTGTAATAACATTAGTAGTAGTTGTAGTATTAATAGCAGTAGAAATACTAGTAGTATGGTAGTAGAAGTATCAGTTGTAGTACTAGAAGTACGAGTAATATTCGTAGTGGGAGACAGAATGTTTGTTATTCACACTTAAAAGTTTTTAATTAATAGGCCTCATCACAGACATTACAGTAAAAATTCCCTCCATGGGGCTTTTATTTTGAAATTATTGGATTGGGTGGGGTGGGGGGGAGTAGATAGAGGGAGGGAGGGTGAGAGGGTGAGGAAGGGAGGGGTGGTGAGGAAGAGATAGAGGGAGAGAGAGAGAGAGGAGAAATAGACAGACATACTGACTGAGAGTGATTAACAGTGAGCAGAGGTCAGGGTGGAGGGGGGAGGGGGGGCGAGTGTCTTTATCATATTGGTCTGTTGACAGAAAGCATAGCTGCGTCATGTGACTCCACTAATCAGGTCATAGGAGCGAGCAGCTGTGAGCCACAGACAGATCCTGCAGCATGTGAGTGCTCGTAACCACGACAACGGCGCACCTGTGATCATTAACGATCTGCTGCAAAAGACAGAGACATGGCAGCAAGTTACACAGAATCCACACCTCAAACAAATGGGAACCAGCGCAAAACTATAACAGCTATCTAAAAAAATACGGCGTTTGTATGAGACCCAAGACTCTACCGAACGCGTGGATGTGCTTTTTATGTCTGTCCGGTAATAAATACGGCTCCTATGGCCGTTTACAAAACGTGTACTTTGTGGATTTTTGTGAGAAATATGTCGGCAGATTTGTATTGGAGCCTATGGGGCTTTTGGCAGAGGTTGTGTCACTCAAACACTCCTTGCGCCAAAACTAAAAAACTCTGGGATTCCATGAACACATTAATCCAATCAGCACAACCATACCCTCATTAATCTGAAGAAATGAAGCCTCTAGAGTGTATACTTTGGCTGCAAGGACAGAAGTTCCATACTTTTTAAACCAGATTTCTGCGCTGCTTCAGCCTCTAGCCCGCGAGCTCTCCACTCTAGCAGACGCAATACACACTCATGTAAAAGTCAGAAACGGAGCGAAAAACTAGTGAAACATAATCAGTGATTATGAAAAAAGTACAATAGATATCAAGAAGCAGTTTTTTTCATAAAATAGTTAAGACTTGTGTCAACATTTGAAAGTTGAAATGGTGTCTGTAGCTGAAAGATTTGCGAAGCTGAAAAATCTGAAAGTTGAAGAAGTTTAGGAGGATTTGAAAGCAAACTCCATTTGAAAACCATGTTAAAATATTAATGATTATTGATTTATATAAATTCAAGCATAAGAGGTAGAAAGCTGAAAAGTCATAGCCCTCAAGCCAGAAAGGAGCTGAACATTTTAATATTTGAACGGTTTAAATAGCTGAAAGTGTGAAGGAGTTGAAAGGTGCCGCGGAAGAAATAGAAGAAGAAGCTGAAGAATAAAGATTCGAAGAACAATACTTGGAATGCATCGTTAATGCATTCCAACAATAAAGATTCGAAGAACAATACTTGGAATGCATCGTTAATGCATTCCAACAATAACTAGAAAAGGCATTTCCTGCTGAAAATGCGTTGGAATGCAAAAAGCTGAAAGCTGCACTGAATATTTAAAAATAGCTGAAAATACAGAAAGTTGAAGGGAATTTGAATACATTTGCTGAATATTTAAAAATAGCTGAAAATACAGAAAGTTGAAGGGAATTTGAGTACATTTGCTGAATATTTGAAAATAGCTGAAAATACAGAAAGTTGAAGGGAATTTGAATACATTTGCTGAAAAGCTGAAATGAATTTGAAATTGCTGAAAATACAGAAATGGGAGAAGCTGAAAGGAATCAATAGATTTGCTGAAAAAGCAGAAATGAAAACAGCTGAAATAAATTTGAAATATTGCAAAAAAATACAGAAATGAATATTAAAAAATTGCTGTTGATAGAGGCATAAGAATAGCTGAAATTATTTTAAAGAACTGCTGAAAATACAGGAAGTGGGGAAGCTGAATTTCAATAGATTTTCTAAAAACAGAAGTTGCAGGAGCTTAAATTTGTTTAAAATTGTTTGTAGTAATATTAGTAGTAGTATTAGTTATAATTGTGGTATTAGTAGTACTAGCAGTATAAGCAGTAATAGTAGGTTTAGTATCAATAGCAGTAGAAACAGCTGGAATACTATTAGCCATAGTAGTATTTGTAATAACATTAGTAGTAGTTGTAGTATTAATAGCAGTAGAAATACTAGTAGTATGGTAGTAGAAGTATCAGTTGTAGTACTAGAAGTACGAGTAATATTCGTAGTGGGAGACAGAATGTTTGTTATTCACACTTAAAAGTTTTTAATTAATAGGCCTCATCACAGACATTACAGTAAAAATTCCCTCCATGGGGCTTTTATTTTGAAATAATTGGATTGGGTGGGGTGGGGGGGAGTAGATAGAGGGAGGGAGGGTGAGAGGGTGAGGAAGGGAGGGGTGGTGAGGAAGAGATAGAGGGAGAGAGAGAGAGAGGAGAAATAGACAGACATACTGACTGAGAGTGATTAACAGTGAGAAGAGGTCAGGGTGGAGGGGGGAGGGGGGGCGAGTGTCTTTATCATATTGGTCTGTTGACAGAAAGCATAGCTGCGTCATGTGACTCCACTAATCACGTCATTGGAGCAGCTGTGAGTCACACACAGAGATACTGCAGCGTGTTTACGAGTAACCACGGCAACGGCGCACCTATTGGATTGGGTGGGGTGGGGGGGTGTAGATAGAGGGAGGGAGGGTGAGAGGGTGAGGAAGGGAATGGTGGTGAGGAAGAGAGGGAGAGGGGAGGAGAATTAGACTGACTGACTGACTGAGAGTGATTAACAGTAAGTAGAGGTCAGGGTGGAGGGGGGAGGGGGGCTAGTGTCTTTATCATATTGATCTGTTGACAGAAAGCATAGCTGCGTCATGTGACTCCACTAATCAGGTCATAGGAGCGAGCAGCTGTGAGCCACAGACAGATCCTGCAGCATGTGAGTGCTCGTAACCACGACAACGCCGCACCTGTGCGGCTGCAAAAGTGCAGACACAGGACAGCGAGTTACACAGAATCCACACCTCAAACAAATGAGAACCAGCGCAAAACTATAACAGCTATCTAAAAAAATACGGCGTTTGTATGAGACCCAAGACTCTACCGAACGCGTGGATGTGTTTTTATGTCTGTCCGGTAATAAATACGGCTCCTATGGCCGTTGACAAAACGTGTACCTTGTGGATTTTTGTGAGAAATATGTCGGCAGATTTGTATTGGAGCCTATGGGGCTTTTGGCAGAGGTTGTGTCACTCAAACACTCCTTGCGCCAAAACTAAAGAACTCTGGGATTCCATGAACACATTAATCCAATCAGCACAACCATACCCTCATTAATCTGAAGAAATGAAGCCTCTAGAGTGTATACTTTGGCTGCAAGGACAGAAGTTCCATATTTTTTTTACCAGATTCCTGCGATGCCCCACACTCTAGCCCGCGAGGTCCCCCTCTAGCAGACGCAATACACACTCATGTAAAAGTCAGAAACGGAGCGAAGAACTAGTGAAACATAATCAGTGATTATGAAAAAAGTACAATAGATATCAAGAAGCAGTTTTTTTCATAAAATAGTTAAGACTTGTGTCAACATTTGAAAGTTGAAATGGTGTCTGTAGCTGAAAGATTTGCGAAGCTGAAAAATCTGAAAGTTGAAGAAGTTTAGGAGGATTTGAAGGCAAACTCCATTTGAAAACCATGTTAAAATATTAATGATTATTGATTTATATAAATTCAAGCATAAGATGTAGAAAGCTGAAAAGTCATAGCCCTCAAGCCAGAAAGGAGCTGAACATTTTAATATTTGAAGGATTTTAATAGCTGAAAATGTGAAGGAGTTGAAAGGGGGCGCGGAAGAAATAGAAGAAGTTGAAGAAATAAAGATTCGAAGAACAATACTTGGAATGCATCTCAATGCATTCCAACAACTAGAAAAGGCATTTCCTGCTGAAAATGCGTTGGAATGCAAAAAGCTGAAAGCTGCACTGAATATTTGAAAATAGCTGAAAATACAGAAAGTTGAAGGGAATTTGAATACATTTGCTGAAAAGCTGAAATGAATTTGAAATTGCTGAAAATACAGAAATGGGAGAAGCTGAAAGGAATCAATAGATTTGCTGAAAAAGCAGAAATGAAAACAGCTGAAATAAATTTGAGATATTGCAAAAAAATACAGAAATAAATATTAAAAAATTGCTGTTGATAGAGGCATAAGAATAGCTGAAATTATTTTAAAGAACTGCTGAAAATACAGGAAGTGGGGAAGCTGAATTTCAATAGATTTTCTAAAAACAGAAGTTGCAGGAGCTTAAATTTGTTTAAAATTGTTTGTAGTAATATTAGTAGTAGTATTAGTTATAATCGTGGTATTAGTAGTACTAGCAGTATAAGCAGTAATAGTAGGTTTAGTATCAATAGCAGTAGAAACAGCTGGAATACTATTAGCCATAGTAGTATTTGTAATAACATTAGTAGTAGTTTTAGTATTAATAGCAGTAGAAATACTAGTAGTATGGTAGTAGAAGTATCAGTTGTAGTACTAGAAGTACGAGTAATATTCGTATTGGGAGACAGAATGTTTGTTATTCACACTTAAAAGTTTTTAATTAATAGGCCTCATCACAGACATTACAGTAAAAATTCCCTCCATGGGGCTTTTATTTTGAAATTATTGGATTGGGTGGGGTGGGGGGGAGTAGATAGAGGGAGGGAGGGTGAGAGGGTGAGGAAGGGAGGGGTGGTGAGGAAGAGATAGAGGGAGAGAGAGAGAGGAGAAATAGACAGACAGACTGACTGATTAACAGTGAGTAGAGGTCAGGGTGGAGGGGGGAGGGGGGAGGGGGGGCGAGTGTCTTTATCATATTGGTCTGTTGACAGAAAGCATAGCTGCGTCATGTGACTCCACTAATCACGTCATTGGAGCAGCTGTGAGTCACACACAGAGATACTGCAGCGTGTTTACGAGTAACCACGGCAACGGCGCACCTATTGCATTGGGTGGGGTGGGGGGGTGTAGATAGAGGGAGGGAGGGTGAGAGGGTGAGGAAGGGAATGGTGGTGAGGAAGAGAGGGAGAGGGGAGGAGAATTAGACTGACTGACTGACTGAGAGTGATTAACAGTAAGTAGAGGTCAGGGGGGAGGGGGGAGGGGGGGCTAGTGTCTTTATCATATTGGTCTGTTGACAGAAAGCATAGCTGCGTCATGTGACTCCACTAATCACGTCATTGGAGCAGCTGTGAGTCACACACAGAGATACTGCAGCGTGTTTACGAGTAACCACGGCAACGGCGCACCTATTGGATTGGGTGGGGTGGGGGGGTGTAGATAGAGGGAGGGAGGGTGAGAGGGTGAGGAAGGGAATGGTGGTGAGGAAGAGAGGGAGAGGGGAGGAGAATTAGACTGACTGACTGACTGAGAGTGATTAACAGTAAGTAGAGGTCAGGGTGGAGGGGGGAGGGGGGCGAGTGTCTTTATCATATTGGTCTGTTGACAGAAAGCATAGCTGCGTCATGTGACTCCACTAATCAGGTCATAGGAGCGAGCAGCTGTGAGCCACAGACAGATCCTGCAGCATGTGAGTGCTCGTAACCACGACAACGACGCACCTGTGCGGCTGCAAAAGTGCAGACACAGGACAGCGAGTTACACAGAATCCACACCTCAAACAAATGAGAACCAGCGCAAAACTATAACAGCTATCTAAAAAATACGGCGTTTGTATGAGACCCAAGACTCTACCGAACGCGTGGATGTGTTTTTATGTCTGTCCGGTAATAAATACGGCTCCTATGGCCGTTGACAAAACGTGTACCTTGTGGATTTTTGTGAGAAATATGTCGGCAGATTTGTATTGGAGCCTATGGGGCTTTTGGCAGAGGTTGTGTCACTCAAACACTCCTTGCGCCAAAACTAAAAAACTCTGGGATTCCATGAACACATTAATCCAATCAGCACAACCATACCCTCATTAATCTGAAGAAATGAAGCCTCTAGAGTGTATACTTTGGCTGCAAGGACAGAAGTTCCATACTTTTTTAACCAGATTTCTGCGCTGCCCCACACTCTAGCCCGCGAGGTCCCCCTCTAGCAGACGCAATACACACTCATGTAAAAGTCAGAAACGGAGCAAAGAACTAGTGAAACATAATCAGTGATTATGAAAAAAGTACAATAGATATCAAGAAGCAGTTTTTTTCATAAAATAGTTGAGACCTGTGTCAACATTTGAAAGTTGAAATGGTGTCTGTAGCTGAAAGATTGGCGGAGCTGAAATATTTGAAAGTTGAAGAAGTTGAAGAAGTTGAAGGAGGATTTGAAAACAATCTCTATTTGAAAACCATGTTAAAATATTAATGATTATTGATTTATATAAATTCAAGCTTAAGAGGTAGAAAGCTGAAAAGTCATAGCCCGGAAGCCGGAAAGAAGCTGAACATTTTAATATTTGAAGGATTTTAATAGCTGAAAGTGTGAAGGAGTTGAAAGGTGCCACGGAAGAAATAGAAGAATAAGTCGGAAATAAAGATTCGAAGAACAATACTTGGAATGCATCTAATGCATTCCAACAATAATAAGTTGAATAAAGATTCGAAGAACAATACTTGGAATGCATCGTTAATGCATTCCAACAATAACTAGAAAATGCATTTCCTGCTGAAAATGCGTTGGAATGCAAAAAGCTGAAAGCTGAAATGAACTTTTTAAAATAGCTGAAAATACAGAAAGTTGAAGGGAATTTGAATACATTTGCTGAAATTATAGATATTAGAAAAGCTGAAATGAATTTGAAATTGCTGAAAATACAGAAATGGGAGAAGCTGAAAGGAATTTCAATAGATTTGCTGAAAAAGCAGAAATGAAAACAGCTGAAATAAATTTGAAATATTGCAAAAAAATACAGAAATGAATAGTGAAACATTGCTGTTGATAGAGGCATAAGAATAGCTGAAATTATTTTAAAGAACTGCTGAAAATACAGGAAGTGGGGAAGCTGAATTTCAATAGATTTTCTAAAAACAGAAGTTGCAGGAGCTTAAATTTGTTTAAAATTGTTTGTAGTAATATTAGTAGTAGTATTAGTTATAATTGTGGTATTAGTAGTACTAGCAGTAATAGTAGGTTTAGTATCAATAGCAGTAGAAACAGCTGTAATACTATTAGCCATAGTCGTATTTGTAATAACATTAGTAGTAGTTGTAGTATTAATAGCAGTAGAAATACTAGTAGTATGGTAGTAGAAGTATCAGTTGTAGTACTAGAAGTACGAGTAATATTCGTAGTGGGAGACAGAATGTTTGTTATTCAAACTAAGAAGTTTTTAATTAATAGGCCTCATCACAAACATTACAGTAAAAATTCCCTCCATGTGGCTTTTATTTTGAAATTATTGGATTGGGTGGGTTGGGGGGGTGTAGATAGAGGGAGGGAGGGTGAGAGGGTGAGGAAGGGAGGGGTGGTGAGGAAGAGATAGAGGGAGAGAGAGAGGAGGAGAAATAGACAGACATACTGACTGACTGAGTGATTAACAGTAAGAAGAGGTCAGGGTGGAGGGGGGAGGGGGGGCGAGTGTCTTTATCATATTGGTCTGTTGACAGAAAGCATAGCTGCGTCATGTGACTCCACTAATCAGGTCATTGGAGCAGCTGTGAGTCACACACAGAGATACTGCAGCGTGTTTACGAGTAACCACGGCAACGGCGCACCTATTGCATTGGGTGGGGTGGGGGGGTGTAGATAGAGGGAGGGAGGGTGAGAGGGTGAGGAAGGGAATGGTGGTGAGGAAGAGAGGGAGAGGGGAGGAGAATTAGACTGACTGAGAGTGATTAACAGTAAGTAGAGGTCAGGGGGGAGGGGGGAGGGGGGGCTAGTGTCTTTATCATATTGGTCTGTTGACAGAAAGCATAGCTGCGTCATGTGACTCCACTAATCACGTCATTGGAGCAGCTGTGAGTCACACACAGAGATACTGCAGCGTGTTTACGAGTAACCACGGCAACGGCGCACCTATTGGATTGGGTGGGGTGGGGGGGTGTAGATAGAGGGAGGGAGGGTGAGAGGGTGAGGAAGGGAATGGTGGTGAGGAAGAGAGGGAGAGGGGAGGAGAATTAGACTGACTGACTGACTGAGAGTGATTAACAGTAAGTAGAGGTCAGGGTGGAGGGGGGAGGGGGGCTAGTGTCTTTATCATATTGGTCTGTTGACAGAAAGCATAGCTGCGTCATGTGACTCCACTAATCAGGTCATAGGAGCGAGCAGCTGTGAGCCACAGACAGATCCTGCAGCATGTGAGTGCTCGTAACCACGACAACGACGCACCTGTGCGGCTGCAAAATGCAGAGACATGGCAGCGAGTTACACAGAATCCACACCTCAAACAAATGAGAACCAGCGCAAAACTATAACAGCTATCTAAAAAAATACGGCGTTTGTATGAGACCCAAGACTCTACCGAACGCGTGGATGTGTTTTTATGTCTGTCCGGTAATAAATACGGCTCCTATGGCCGTTGACAAAACGTGTACCTTGTGGATTTTTGTGAGAAATATGTCGGCAGATTTGTATTGGAGCCTATGGGGCTTTTGGCAGAGGTTGTGTCACTCAAACACTCCTTGCGCCAAAACTAAAGAACTCTGGGATTCCATGAACACATTAATCCAATCAGCACAACCATACCCTCATTAATCTGAAGAAATGAAGCCTCTAGAGTGTATACTTTGGCTGCAAGGACAAAAGTTCCATATTTTTTTAACCAGATTCCTGCGATGCCCCACACTCTAGCCTGCGAGGTCCCCCTCTAGCAGACGCAATACACACTCATGTAAAAGTCAGAAACGGAGCGAAGAACTAGTGAAACATAATCAGTGATTATGAAAAAAGTACAATAGATATCAAGAAGCAGTTTTTTTCATAAAATAGTTGAGACTTGTGTGAACATTTGAGAGTTGAAATGGTGTCTGTAGCTGAAAGATTCGCGAAGCTGAAAAATCTGAAAGTTGAAGAAGTTGAAGAGGATTTGAAAAGCAAACTCCATTTGAAAACCATGTTAAAATATTAACGATTATTGATTTATATAAATTCAAGCTTAAGAGGTAGAAAGCTGAAAAGTCATAGCAGGGAAGCCGGAAAGAAGCTGAACATTTTAATATTTGAAGGATTTTAATAGCTGAAAGTGTGAAGGAGTTGAAAGGTGGCACGGAAGAAATAGAAGAACTAGAAAAGGCATTTCCTGCTGAAAATGCGTTGGAATGCAAAAAGCTGAAAGCTGCACTGAATATTTAAAAATAGCTGAAAATACAGAAAGTTGAAGGGAAGTTGAATACATTTGCTGAATATTTAAAAATAGCTGAAAATACAGAAAGTTGAAGGGAATTTGAGTACATTTGCTGAATATTTAAAAATAGCTGAAAATACAGAAACTCGAAGGGAATTTGAATACATTTGCTGAAATAAAAGATATTAGAAAAGCTGAAATTAATTTTAAATAGCTGAAAATACAGAAATGGGAGAAGCTGAAAGGAATTTCAATAGATTTGCTGAAAAAGCAGAAATGAAAACAGCTGAAATAAATGTGAAATATTGCAAAACAGAAGTTGCAGGAGCTTAAATGAATTTTAAAAAGTACAGAAATAACAAAAGCTGAGATGAATAAAAAGAGGTTTAAAATTGTTTGTAGTAATGTTAGTCGTAATTTGGGTATTAGTACTAGCAGTAGAAGTCGGATTAGTATCAATAGCAGTAGAAACAGCTGGAATACTGATACTATTAGCCATAGTAGTATTTGTAATAACATTAGTAGTAGTTGTAGTATTAATAGCAGTAGAAATACTAGCAGTATGGTAGTAGAAGTATCAGTTGTAGTACTAGAAGTACGAGTAATATTCGTAGTGGGAGACAGAATGTTTGTTATTCACACTTAAAAGTTTTTAATTAATAGGCCTCATCACAGACATTACAGTAAAAATTCCCTCCATGGGGCTTTTATTTTGAAATTATTGGATTGGGTGGGGTGGGGGGGTGTAGATAGAGGGAGGGAGGGTGAGAGGGTGAGGAAGGGAATGGTGGTGAGGAAGAGAGGGAGAGGGGAGGAGAATTAGACATACTGACTGACTGAGTGATTAACAGTGAGAAGAGGTCAGGGTGGAGGGGGGAGGGGGGCGAGTGTCTTTATCATATTGGTCTGTTGACAGAAAGCATAGCTGCGTCATGTGACTCCACTAATCAGGTCACAAGGAGCAGCTTTGAGCCACAGACAGAGATCCTGCAGCGTGTGAGCGAGTAACCACGACAACGGCGCACCTATTGGATTGGGTGGGGTGGGGGGGTGTAGATAGAGGGAGGGAGGGTGAGGGGGTGAGGAAGGGAATGGTGGTGAGGAAGAGAGAGAGGGAGAGGGGAGGAGAATTAGACAGACTGACTGACTGAGAGTGATTAACAGTGAGAAGACGTCAGGGTGGAGGGGGGAGGGGGGGCGAGTGTCTTTATCATATTGGTCTGTTGACAGAAAGCATAGCTGCGTCATGTGACTCCACTAATCAGGTCACAAGGAGCGAGCAGCTGTGAGCCACAGACAGATCCTGCAGCGTGTGAGTGCTCGTAACCACGACAACGCCGCACCTGTGCGGCTGCAAAATGCAGAGACATGGCTGCAAGTTACACAGAATCCACACCTCAGACAAATGGGAACCAGCGCAAAACTATAACAGCTATCTAAAAAATACGGCGTTTGTATGAGACCCAAGACTCTACCGAACGCGTGGATGTGTTTTTATGTCTGTCCGGTAATAAATACGGCTCCTATGGCCGTTGACAAAACGTGTACCTTGTGGATTTTTGTGAGAAATATGTCGGCAGATTTGTATTGGAGCCTATGGGGCTTTTGCCAGAGGTTGTGTCACTCAAACACTCCTTGCGCCAAAACTAAAAAACTCTGGGATTCCATGAACACATTAATCCAATCAGCACAACCATACCCTCATTAATCTGAAGAAATGAAGCCTCTAGAGTGTATACTTTGGCTGTAAGGACAGAAGTTCCATATTTTTTTAACCAGATTTTCGCGCTGCCCCACACTCTAGCCTGCGAGGTCCCCCTCTAGCAGACGCAATACACACTCATGTAAAAGTCAGAAACGGAGCGAAGAACTAGTGAAACATAATCAGTGATTATGAAAAAAGTACAATAGATATCAAGAAGCAGTTTTTTTCATAAAATAGTTGAGACTTGTGTGAACATTTGAGAGTTGAAATGGTGTCTGTAGCTGAAAGATTGGCGAAGCTGAAAAATCTGAAAGTTGAAGAAGTTGAAGAGGATTTGAATACAAACTCCATTTGAAAACCATGTTAAAATATTAATGATTATTGATTTATATAAATTCAAGCTTAAGAGGTAGAAAGCTGAAAAGTCATAGCCCCCAAGCCAGAAAGAAGCTGAACATTTTAATATTTGAATGGTTTTAATAGCTGAAAGTATGAAGGAGTTGAAAGGTGCGGCGGAAGAAATAGAGGAATAAGTCGGAATAAAGATTAGAAGAACAATACTTGGAATGCTTAAAGCATTCCAACTAACTAGAAAAGGCATTTCCTGCTGAAAATGCGTTGGAATGCAAAAAGCTGAAAGCTGCACTGAATATTTAAAAATAGCTGAAAATACAGAAAGTTGAAGGGAATTTGAATACATTTGCTGAAAAGCTGAAATGAATTTGAAATTGCTGAAAATACAGAAATGGGAGAAGCTGAAAGGAATTTCAATAGATTTGCTGAAAAAGCAGAAATGAAAACAGCTGAAATAAATTTGAAATATTGCAAAAAAATACAGAAATGAATATTAAAACATTGCTGTTGATAGAGGCATAAGAATAGCTGAAATTATTTTAAAGAACTGCTGAAAATACAGAAAGTGGGGAAGCTGAATTTCAATAGATTTTCTAAAAACAGAAGTTGCAGGAGCTTAAATTTGTTTAAAATTGTTTGTAGTAATATTAGTAGTAGTATTAGTTATAATTGTGGTATTAGTAGTACTAGCAGTATAAGCAGTAATAGTAGGTTTAGTATCAATAGCAGTAGAAACAGCTGTAATACTATTAGGCATAGTAGTATTTGTAATAACATTAGTAGTAGTTGTAGTATTAATAGCAGTAGAAATACTAGTAGTATGGTAGTAGAAGTATCAGTTGTAGTACTAGAAGTACGAGTAATATTCGTAGTGGGAGACAGAATGTTTGTTATTCAAACTAAGAAGTTTTTAATTAATAGGCCTCATCACAAACATTACAGTAAAAATTCCCTCCATGTGGCTTTTATTTTGAAATTATTGGATTGGGTGGGTTGGGGGGGTGTAGATAGAGGGAGGGAGGGTGAGAGGGTGAGGAAGGGAGGGGTGGTGAGGAAGAGATAGAGGGAGAGAGAGAGGAGGAGAAATAGACAGACATACTGACTGACTGAGTGATTAACAGTGAGAAGAGGTCAGGGTGGAGGGGGGAGGGGGGGCGAGTGTCTTTATCATATTGGTCTGTTGACAGAAAGCATAGCTGCGTCATGTGACTCCACTAATCACGTCATTGGAGCAGCTGTGAGTCACACACAGAGATACTGCAGCGTGTTTACGAGTAACCACGGCAACGGCGCACCTATTGGATTGGGTGGGGTGGGGGGGTGTAGATAGAGGGAGGGAGGGTGAGAGGGTGAGGAAGGGAATGGTGGTGAGGAAGAGAGGGAGAGGGGAGGAGAATTAGACTGACTGACTGACTGAGAGTGATTAACAGTAAGTAGAGGTCAGGGTGGAGGGGGGAGGGGGGCTAGTGTCTTTATCATATTGGTCTGTTGACAGAAAGCATAGCTGCGTCATGTGACTCCACTAATCAGGTCACAAGGAGCAGCTTTGAGCCACAGACAGAGATCCTGCAGCGTGTGAGCGAGTAACCACGACAACGGCGCACCTATTGGATTGGGTGGGGTGGGGGGGTGTAGATAGAGGGAGGGAGGGTGAGAGGGTGAGGAAGGGAATGGTGGTGAGGAAGAGAGAGAGGGAGAGGGGAGGAGAATTAGACAGACTGACTGACTGACTGAGTGATTAACAGTGAGAAGAGGTCAGGGTGGAGGGGGGAGGGGGGGCGAGTGTCTTTATCATATTGGTCTGTTGACAGAAAGCATAGCTGCGTCATGTGACTCCACTAATCAGGTCATAGGAGCGAGCAGCTGTGAGCCACAGACAGATCCTGCAGCGTGTGAGTGCTCGTAACCACGACAACGCCGCACCTGTGCGGCTGCACAAGGGCAGACACAGGACAGCGAGTTACACAGAATCCACACCTCAAACAAATGAGAACCAGCGCAAAACTATAACAGCTATCTAAAAAATACGGCGTTTGTATGAGACCCAAGACTCTACCGAACGCGTGGATGTGCTTTTTATGTCTGTCCGGTAATAAATACGGCTCCTATGGCCGTTGACAGAACGTGTACCTTGTGGATTTTTGTGAGAAATATGTCGGCAGATTTGTATTGGAGCCTATGGGGCTTTTGGCAGAGGTTGTGTCACTCAAACACTCCTTGCGCCAAAACTAAAAAACTCTGGGATTCCATGAACACATTAATCCAATCAGCACAACCATACCCTCATTAATCTGAAGAAATGAAGCCTCTAGAGTGTATACTTTGGCTGCAAGGACAGAAGTTCCATACTTTTTTAACCAGATTTCTGCGCTGCTTCACACTCTAGCCCGCGAGGTCCCCCTCTAGCAGACGCAATACACACTCATGTAAAAGTCAGAAACGGAGCGAAAAACTAGTGAAACATAATCAGTGATTATGAAAAAAGTACAATAGATATCAAGAAGCAGTTTTTTTCATAAAATAGTTGAGACTTGTGTGAACATTTGAGAGTTGAAATGGTGTCTGTAGCTGAAAGATTGGCGGAGCTGAAATATCTGAAAGTTGAAGAAGTTGAAGAAGTTTAAGAGGATTTGAAAAGCAAACTCCATTTGAAAACCATGTTAAAATATTAATGATTATTGATTTATATAAATTCAAGCTTAAGAGGTAGAAAGCTGAAAAGTCATAGCCCGGAAGCCGGAAAGAAGCTGAACATTTTAATATTTGAAGGATTTTAATAGCTGAAAGTGTGAAGGAGTTGAAAGGTGCCACGGAAGAAATAGAAGAATAAGTCGGAAATAAAGATTAGAAGAACAATACTTGGAATGCTTAAAGCATTCCAACTAACTAGAAAAGGCATTTCCTGCTGAAAATGCGTTGGAATGCAAAAAGCTGAAAGCTGCACTGAATATTTGAAAATAGCTGAAAATACAGAAAGTTGAAGGGAATTTGAATACATTTGCTGAAAAGCTGAAATGAATTTGAAATTGCTGAAAATACAGAAATGGGAGAAGCTGAAAGGAATCAATAGATTTGCTGAAAAAGCAGAAATGAAAACAGCTGAAATAAATTTGAGATATTGCAAAAAAATACAGAAATAAATATTAAAAAATTGCTGTTGATAGAGGCATAAGAATAGCTGAAATTATTTTAAAGAACTGCTGAAAATACAGGAAGTGGGGAAGCTGAATTTCAATAGATTTTCTAAAAACAGAAGTTGCAGGAGCTTAAATTTGTTTAAAATTGTTTGTAGTAATATTAGTAGTAGTATTAGTTATAATCGTGGTATTAGTAGTACTAGCAGTATAAGCAGTAATAGTAGGTTTAGTATCAATAGCAGTAGAAACAGCTGGAATACTATTAGCCATAGTAGTATTTGTAATAACATTAGTAGTAGTTTTAGTATTAATAGCAGTAGAAATACTAGTAGTATGGTAGTAGAAGTATCAGTTGTAGTACTAGAAGTACGAGTAATATTCGTATTGGGAGACAGAATGTTTGTTATTCACACTTAAAAGTTTTTAATTAATAGGCCTCATCACAGACATTACAGTAAAAATTCCCTCCATGGGGCTTTTATTTTGAAATTATTGGATTGGGTGGGGTGGGGGGGAGTAGATAGAGGGAGGGAGGGTGAGAGGGTGAGGAAGGGAGGGGTGGTGAGGAAGAGATAGAGGGAGAGAGAGAGAGGAGAAATAGACAGACAGACTGACTGATTAACAGTGAGTAGAGGTCAGGGTGGAGGGGGGAGGGGGGAGGGGGGGCGAGTGTCTTTATCATATTGGTCTGTTGACAGAAAGCATAGCTGCGTCATGTGACTCCACTAATCACGTCATTGGAGCAGCTGTGAGTCACACACAGAGATACTGCAGCGTGTTTACGAGTAACCACGGCAACGGCGCACCTATTGCATTGGGTGGGGTGGGGGGGTGTAGATAGAGGGAGGGAGGGTGAGAGGGTGAGGAAGGGAATGGTGGTGAGGAAGAGAGGGAGAGGGGAGGAGAATTAGACTGACTGACTGACTGAGAGTGATTAACAGTAAGTAGAGGTCAGGGGGGAGGGGGGAGGGGGGGCTAGTGTCTTTATCATATTGGTCTGTTGACAGAAAGCATAGCTGCGTCATGTGACTCCACTAATCACGTCATTGGAGCAGCTGTGAGTCACACACAGAGATACTGCAGCGTGTTTACGAGTAACCACGGCAACGGCGCACCTATTGGATTGGGTGGGGTGGGGGGGTGTAGATAGAGGGAGGGAGGGTGAGAGGGTGAGGAAGGGAATGGTGGTGAGGAAGAGAGGGAGAGGGGAGGAGAATTAGACTGACTGACTGACTGAGAGTGATTAACAGTAAGTAGAGGTCAGGGTGGAGGGGGGAGGGGGGCGAGTGTCTTTATCATATTGGTCTGTTGACAGAAAGCATAGCTGCGTCATGTGACTCCACTAATCAGGTCATAGGAGCGAGCAGCTGTGAGCCACAGACAGATCCTGCAGCATGTGAGTGCTCGTAACCACGACAACGACGCACCTGTGCGGCTGCAAAAGTGCAGACACAGGACAGCGAGTTACACAGAATCCACACCTCAAACAAATGAGAACCAGCGCAAAACTATAACAGCTATCTAAAAAATACGGCGTTTGTATGAGACCCAAGACTCTACCGAACGCGTGGATGTGTTTTTATGTCTGTCCGGTAATAAATACGGCTCCTATGGCCGTTGACAAAACGTGTACCTTGTGGATTTTTGTGAGAAATATGTCGGCAGATTTGTATTGGAGCCTATGGGGCTTTTGGCAGAGGTTGTGTCACTCAAACACTCCTTGCGCCAAAACTAAAAAACTCTGGGATTCCATGAACACATTAATCCAATCAGCACAACCATACCCTCATTAATCTGAAGAAATGAAGCCTCTAGAGTGTATACTTTGGCTGCAAGGACAGAAGTTCCATACTTTTTTAACCAGATTTCTGCGCTGCCCCACACTCTAGCCCGCGAGGTCCCCCTCTAGCAGACGCAATACACACTCATGTAAAAGTCAGAAACGGAGCAAAGAACTAGTGAAACATAATCAGTGATTATGAAAAAAGTACAATAGATATCAAGAAGCAGTTTTTTTCATAAAATAGTTGAGACCTGTGTCAACATTTGAAAGTTGAAATGGTGTCTGTAGCTGAAAGATTGGCGGAGCTGAAATATTTGAAAGTTGAAGAAGTTGAAGAAGTTGAAGGAGGATTTGAAAACAATCTCTATTTGAAAACCATGTTAAAATATTAATGATTATTGATTTATATAAATTCAAGCTTAAGAGGTAGAAAGCTGAAAAGTCATAGCCCGGAAGCCGGAAAGAAGCTGAACATTTTAATATTTGAAGGATTTTAATAGCTGAAAGTGTGAAGGAGTTGAAAGGTGCCACGGAAGAAATAGAAGAATAAGTCGGAAATAAAGATTCGAAGAACAATACTTGGAATGCATCTAATGCATTCCAACAACTAGAAAAGGCATTTCCTGCTGAAAATGCGTTGGAATGCAAAAAGCTGAAAGCTGCACTGAATATTTAAAAATAGCTGAAAATACAGAAAGTTTAAGGGAATTTGAATACATTTGCTGAATATTTAAAAATAGCTGAAAATACAGAAAGTTGAAGGGAATTTGAGTACATTTGCTGAATATTTAAAAATAGCTGAAAATACAGAAAGTTGAAGGGAATTTGAGTACATTTGCTGAATATTTAAAAATAGCTGAAAATACAGAAAGTTGAAGGGAATTTGAATACATTTGCTGAAATAAAAGATATTAGAAAAGCTGAAATTAATTTGAAATAGCTGAAAATACAGAAATGGGAGAAGCTGAAAGGAATTTCAATAGATTTGCTGAAAAAGCAGAAATGAAAACAGCTGAAATAAATGTGAAATATTGCAAAACAGAAGTCTCAGGAGCTTAAATGAATTTTAAAAAGTACAGAAATAACAAAAGCTGAGATGAATAAAAAGAGGTTTAAAATTGTTTGTAGTAATGTTAGTTGTAATTTGGGTATTAGTACTAGCAGTAGAAGTCGGTTTAGTATCAATAGCAGTAGAAACAGCTGGAATACTGATACTATTAGCCATAGTAGTATTTTTAATACCATTAGTAGTAGTTGTATTAATAGCAGTAGAAATACTAGTAGTATGGTAGTAGAAGTATCAGTTGTAGTTCTACTGAGGTACTAGTAATATTCGTAGTGGTTATAGTAGTATTTGAAAGAGCAATGCGTATTTCAACGAAACCGCTTCATGGTTAAGGTACAGATAATCATTGAGGCTTTTAGTTTGTAATGATGGAATTGGGTGAGGGGGGGTTGGGAGACAGAATGTTTGTTATTCAAACTAAGAAGTTTTTAATTAATAGGCCTCATCACTAACATTACAGTAAAAATTCCCTCCATGGGGCTTTTATTTTGAAATTATTGGATTGGGTGGGGTGGGGGGGTGTAGATAGAGGGAGGGAGGGTGAGAGGGTGAGGAAGGGAGGGGTGGTGAGGAAGAGATAGAGGGAGAGAGAGAGAGGAGAATTAGACAGACTGACTGACTGAGTGATTAACAGTAAGTAGAGGTCAGGGTGGAGGGGGGAGGGGGGGCGAGTGTCTTTATCATATTGGTCTGTTGACAGAAAGCATATCTGCGTCATGTGACTCCACTAATCAGGTCACAAGGAGCAGCTGTGAGCCACAGACAGATCCTGCAGCGTGTGAGTGCTCGTAACCACGACAACGGCGCACCTGTGCGGCTGCAAGAGGGCAGACACAGGACAGCGAGTTACACAGAATCCACACCTCAAACAAATGGGAACCAGCGCAAAACTATAACAGCTATCTAAAAAATACGGCGTTTGTATGAGACCCAAGACTCTACCGAACGCGTGGATGTGCTTTTTATGTCTGTCCGGTAATAAATACGGCTCCTATGGCCGTTTACAAAACGTGTACCTTGTGGATTTTTGTGAGAAATATGTCGGCAGATTTGTATTGGAGCCTATGGGGCTTTTGGCAGAGGTTGTGTCACTCAAACACTCCTTGCGCCAAAACTAAAAAACTCTGGGATTCCATGAACACATTAATCCAATCAGCACAACCATACCCTCATTAATCTGAAGAAATGAAGCCTCTAGAGTGTATACTTTGGCTGCAAGGACAGAAGTTCCATATTTTTTTAACCAGATTCCTGCGATGCCCCACACTCTAGCCTGCGAGGTCCCCCTCTAGCAGACGCAATACACACTCATGTAAAAGTCAGAAACGGAGCGAAGAACTAGTGAAACATAATCAGTGATTATGAAAAAAGTACAATAGATATCAAGAAGCATTTTTTTTCATAAAATAGTTGAGACCTGTGTCAACATTTGAAAGTTGAAATGGTGTCTGTAGCTGAAAGATTGGCGGAGCTGAAATATTTGAAAGTTGAAGAAGTTGAAGAAGTTGAAGGAGGATTTGAAAACAATCTCTATTTGAAAACCATGTTAAAATATTAATGATTATTGATTTATATAAATTCAAGCTTAAGAGGTAGAAAGCTGAAAAGTCATAGCCCGGAAGCCGGAAAGAAGCTGAACATTTTAATATTTGAAGGATTTTAATAGCTGAAAGTGTGAAGGAGTTGAAAGGTGCCACGGAAGAAATAGAAGAATAAGTCGGAAATAAAGATTCGAAGAACAATACTTGGAATGCATCTAATGCATTCCAACAATAAAGATTAGAAGAACAATACTTGGAATGCTTAAAGCATTCCAACTAACTAGAAAATGCATTTCCTGCTGAAAATGCGTTGGAATGCAAAAAGCTGAAAGCTGAAATGAACTTTTTAAAATAGCTGAAAATACAGAAAGTTGAAGGGAATTTGAATACATTTGCTGAAATTATAGATATTAGAAAAGCTGAAATGAATTTGAAATTGCTGAAAATACAGAAATGGGAGAAGCTGAAAGGAATTTCAATAGATTTGCTGAAAAAGCAGAAATGAAAACAGCTGAAATAAATTTGAAATATTGCAAAAAAATACAGAAATGAATAGTGAAAAATTGCTGTTGATAGAGGCATAAGAATAGCTGAAATTATTTTAAAGAACTGCTGAAAATACAGGAAGTGGGGAAGCTGAATTTCAATAGATTTTCTAAAAACAGAAGTTGCAGGAGCTTAAATTTGTTTTAAATTGTTTGTAGTAATATTAGTAGTAGTATTAGTTGAAATTGTGGTGTTAGTAGTACTAGCAGTATAAGCAGTAATAGTAGGTTTAGTATCAATAGCAGTAGAAACAGCTGTAATACTATTAGCCATAGTAGTATTTGTAATAACATTAGTAGTAGTTGTAGTATTAATAGCAGTAGAAATACTAGTAGTATGGTAGTAGAAGTATCAGTTGTAGTACTAGAAGTACGAGTAATATTCGTAGAGGGAGACAGAATGTTTGTTATTCACACTTAAAAGTTTTTAATTAATAGGCCTCATCACAAACATTACAGTAAAAATTCCCTCCATGGGGCTTTTATTTTGAAATTATTGGATTGGGTGGGGTGGGGGGGTGTAGATAGAGGGAGGGAGGGTGAGAGGGTGAGGAAGGGAGGGGTGGTGAGGAAGAGATAGAGGGAGAGAGAGAGGAGGAGAAATAGACAGACAGACTGGCTGATTAACAGTGAGAATAGGTCAGGGTGGAGGGGGGAGGGGGGGCGAGTGTCTTTATCATATTGGTCTGTTGACAGAAAGCATAGCTGCGTCATGTGACTCCACTAATCAGGTCACAAGGAGCAGCTGTGAGCCACAGACAGATCCTGCAGCGTGTGAGTGCTCGTAACCACGACAACGGCGCACCTGTGATCATTAACGGCTGCAAAATGCAGAGACATGGCAGCGAGTTACACAGAATCCACACCTCAAACAAATGAGAACCAGCGCAAAACTATAACAGCTATCTAAAAAATACGGCGTTTGTTTGAGACCCAAGACTCTACCGAACGCGTGGATGTGCTTTTTATGTCTGTCCGGTAATAAATACGGCTCATATGGCCGTTTACAAAACGTGTACCTTGTGGATTTTTGTGAGAAATATGTCGGCAGATTTGTATTGGAGCCTATGGGGCTTTTGGCAGAGGTTGTGTCACTCAAACACTCCTTGCGCCAAAACTAAAAAACTCTGGGATTCCATGAACACATTAATCCAATCAGCACAACCATACCCTCATTAATCTGAAGAAATGAAGCCTCTAGAGTGTATACTTTGGCTGCAAGGACAGAAGTTCCATACTTTTTTAACCAGATTCCTGCGATGCCCCACACTCTAGCCTCGAGCTCTCCACTCTAGCAGACGCAATACACACTCATGTAAAAGTCAGAAACGGAGCGAAAAACTAGTGAAACATAATCAGTGATTATGAAAAAAGTACAATAGATATCAAGAAGCAGTTTTTTTCATAAAATAGTTGAGACCTGTGTCAACATTTGAAAGTTGAAATGGTGTCTGTAGCTGAAAGATTGGCGGAGCTGAAATATCTGAAAGTTGAAGAAGTTTAAGGAGGATTTGAAAACAATCTCCATTTGAAAACCATGTTTAAATATTAGTGATTATTGATTTATATAAATTCAAGCTTAAGAGGTAGAAAGCTGAAAAGTCATAGCCCTCAAGCCAGAAAGGAGCTGAACATTTTAATATTTGAAGGATTTTAATAGCTGAAAGTGTGAAGGAGTTGAAAGGTGCCGCGGAAGAAATAGAAGAAGATGAAGTTGAAGAATAAAGATTCGAAGAACAATACTTGGAATGCATCGTTAATGCATTCCAACAATAAAGATTCGAAGAACAATACTTGGAATGCATCTAATGCATTCCAACAATAAGTTGAACTAGAAAAAGCATTTCCTGCTGAAAATGCGTTGGAATGCAAAAAGCTGAAAGCTGCACTGAATATTTAAAAATAGCTGAAAATACAGAAAGTTGAAGGGAATTTGAATACATTTGCTGAATATTTAAAAATAGCTGAAAATACAGAAAGTTGAAGGGAATTTGAGTACATTTGCTGAATATTTAAAAATAGCTGAAAATACAGAAAGTTGAAGGGAATTTGAATACATTTGCTGAAAAAAAAGATATTAGAAAAGCTGAAATTAATTTGAAATAGCTGAAAATACAGAAATGGGAGAAGCTGAAAGGAATTTCAATAGATTTGCTGAAAAAGCAGAAATGAAAACAGCTGAAATAAATGTGAAATATTGCAAAACAGAAGTTGCAGGAGCTTAAATGAATTTTAAAAAGTACAGAAATAACAAAAGCTGAGATGAATAAAAAGAGGTTTAAAATTGTTTGTAGTAATGTTAGTTGTAATTTGGGTATTAGTACTAGCAGTAGAAGTCGGTTTAGTATCAATAGCAGTAGAAACAGCTGGAATACTGATACTATTAGCCATAGTAGTATTTTTAATAACATTAGTAGTAGTTGTATTAATAGCAGTAGAAATACTAGTAGTATGGTAGTAGAAGTATCAGTTGTAGTTCTACTAGAAGTACTAGTAATATTCGTAGTGGTTATAGTATTTGAAAGAGCAATGCGTATTTCAACGAAACCGCTTCATGGTTAAGGTACAGATAATCATTGAGGCTTTTAGTTTGTAATGATGGAATTGGGTGAGGGGGGGTTGGGAGACAGAATGTTTGTTATTAAACTAAGAAGTTTTTAATTAATAGGCCTCATCACAAACATTACAGTAAAAATTCCCTCCATGGGGCTTTTATTTTGAAATTATTGGATTGGGTGGGGTGGGGGGGTGTAGATAGAGGGAGGGAGGGTGAGAGGGTGAGGAAGGTAGGGGTGGTGAGGAAGAGATAGAGGGAGAGAGAGAGGAGGAGAAATAGACAGACATACTGACTGACTGAGTGATTAACAGTGAGAAGAGGTCAGGGTGGAGGGGGGAGGGGGGGGCGAGTGTCTTTATCATATTGGTCTGTTGACAGAAAGCATAGCTGCGTCATGTGACTCCACTAATCAGGTCATAGGAGCAGCTTTGAGCCACAGACAGAGATCCTGCAGCGTGTGAGCGAGTAACCACGACAACGGCGCACCTAATGGATTGGGTGGGGGGGTGTAGATAGAGGGAGGGAGGGTGAGAGGGTGAGGAAGGGAATGGTGGTGAGGAAGAGATAGAGAGGGAGAGGGGAGGAGAATTAGACAGACTGACTGACTGAGTGATTAACAGTGAGAAGAGGTCAGGGTGGAGGGGGGAGGGGGGCGAGTGTCTTTATCATATTGGTCTGTTGACAGAAAGCATAGCTGCGTCATGTGACTCCACTAATCAGGTCATAGAAGCAGCTGTGAGTCACAGACAGAGATACTGCAGCGTGTTTACGAGTAACCACGGCAACGGCGCACCTATTGCATTGGGTGGGGTGGGGGGGTGTAGATAGAGGGAGGGAGGGTGAGAGGGTGAGGAAGGGAATGGTGGTGAGGAAGAGAGGGAGAGGGGAGGAGAATTAGACAGACTGACTGACTGAGAGTGATTAACAGTAAGTAGAGGTCAGGGTGGAGGGGGGAGGGGGGGCGAGTGTCTTTATCATATTGGTCTGTTGACAGAAAGCATAGCTGCGTCATGTGACTCCACTAATCAGGTCATAGGAGCGAGCAGCTGTGAGCCACAGACAGAGATCCTGCAGCGTGTGAGTGCTCGTAACCACGACAACGGCGCACCTGTGATCATTAACGAGCTGCTGCAAAAGACAGAGACATGGCAGCAAGTTACACAGAATCCACACCTCACACAAATGAGAACCAGCGCAAAACTATAACAGCTATCTAAAAAATACGGCGTTTGTATGAGACCCAAGACTCTACCGAACGCGTGGATGTGTTTTTATGTCTGTCCGGTAATAAATACGGCTCCTATGGCCGTTTACAAAACGTGTACCTTGTGGATTTTTGTGAGAAATATGTCGGCAGATTTGTATTGGAGCCTATGGGGCTTTTGCCAGAGGTTGTGTCACTCAAACACTCCTTGCGCCAAAACTAAAAAACTCTGGGATTCCATGAACACATTAATCCAATCAGCACAACCATACCCTCATTAATCTGAAGAAATGAAGCCTCTAGAGTGTATACTTTGGCTGCAAGGACAGAAGTTCCATACTTTTTTAACCAGATTTCTGCGCTGCTCCACACTCTAGCCTCGAGGTCCCGCCTCTAGCAGACGCAATACACACTCATGTAAAAGTCAGAAACGGAGCGAAGAACTAGTGAAACATAATCAGTGATTATGAAAAAAGTACAATAGATATCAAGAAGCAGTTTTTTTCATAAAATAGTTAAGACTTGTGTCAACATTTAAAAGTTTAAATGGTGTCTGTAGCTGAAAGATTTGCAAAGCTGAAAAATCTGAAAGTTGAAGAAGTTTAGGAGGATTTGAAAGCAAACTCCATTTGAAAACCATGTTAAAATATTAATGATTATTGATTTATATAAATTCAAGCATAAGAGGTAGAAAGCTGAAAAGTCATAGCCCTCAAGCCAGAAAGGAGCTGAACATTTTAATATTTGAAGGATTTTAATAGCTGAAAATGTGAAGGAGTTGAAAGGGGGCGCGGAAGAAATAGAAGAAACATAACTAGAAAATGCATTTCCTGCTGAAAATGCGTTGGAATGCAAAAAGCTGAAAGCTGAAATGAACTTTTTAAAATAGCTGAAAATACAGAAAGTTGAAGGGAATTTGAATACATTTGCTGAAATTATAGATATTAGAAAAGCTGAAATGAATTTGAAATTGCTGAAAATACAGAAATGGGAGAAGCTGAAAGGAATTTCAATAGATTTGCTGAAAAAGCAGAAATGAAAACAGCTGAAATAAATTTGAAATATTGCAAAAAAATACAGAAATGAATAGTGAAAAATTGCTGTTGATAGAGGCATAAGAATAGCTGAAATTATTTTAAAGAACTGCTGAAAATACAGGAAGTGGGGAAGCTGAATTTCAATAGATTTTCTAAAAACAGAAGTTGCAGGAGCTTAAATTTGTTTAAAATTGTTTGTAGTAATATTAGTAGTAGTATTAGTTATAATTGTGGTATTAGTAGTACTAGCAGTAATAGTAGGTTTAGTATCAATAGCAGTAGAAACAGCTGTAATACTATTAGCCATAGTCGTATTTGTAATAACATTAGTAGTAGTTGTAGTATTAATAGCAGTAGAAATACTAGTAGTATGGTAGTAGAAGTATCAGTTGTAGTACTAGAAGTACGAGTAATATTCGTAGTGGGAGACAGAATGTTTGTTATTCAAACTAAGAAGTTTTTAATTAATAGGCCTCATCACAAACATTACAGTAAAAATTCCCTCCATGTGGCTTTTATTTTGAAATGATTGGATTGGGTGGGTTGGGGGGGTGTAGATAGAGGGAGGGAGGGTGAGAGGGTGAGGAAGGGAGGGGTGGTGAGGAAGAGATAGAGGGAGAGAGAGAGGAGGAGAAATAGACAGACATACTGACTGACTGAGTGATTAACAGTGAGAAGAGGTCAGGGTGGAGGGGGGAGGGGGGGCGAGTGTCTTTATCATATTGGTCTGTTGACAGAAAGCATAGCTGCGTCATGTGACTCCACTAATCACGTCATTGGAGCAGCTGTGAGTCACACACAGAGATACTGCAGCGTGTTTACGAGTAACCACGGCAACGGCGCACCTATTGGATTGGGTGGGGTGGGGGGGTGTAGATAGAGGGAGGGAGGGTGAGAGGGTGAGGAAGGGAATGGTGGTGAGGAAGAGAGGGAGAGGGGAGGAGAATTAGACTGACTGACTGACTGAGAGTGATTAACAGTAAGTAGAGGTCAGGGGGGAGGGGGGAGGGGGGGCTAGTGTCTTTATCATATTGGTCTGTTGACAGAAAGCATAGCTGCGTCATGTGACTCCACTAATTACGTCATTGGAGCAGCTGTGAGTCACACAGAGATACTGCAGCGTGTTTACGAGTAACCACGGCAACGGCGCACCTATTGGATTGGGTGGGGTGGGGGGGTGTAGATAGAGGGAGGGAGGGTGAGAGGGTGAGGAAGGGAATGGTGGTGAGGAAGAGAGGGAGAGGGGAGGAGAATTAGACTGACTGACTGACTGACAGTGATTAACAGTAAGTAGAGGTCAGGGTGGAGGGGGGAGGGGGGGCGAGTGTCTTTATTATATTGGTCTGTTGACAGAAAGCATAGCTGCGTCATGTGACTCCACTAATCAGGTCACAAGGAGCAGCTGTGAGCCACAGACAGATCCTGCAGCGTGTGAGTGCTCGTAACCACGACAACGACGCACCTGTGCGGCTGCAAAAGTGCAGACACAGGACAGCGAGTTACACAGAATCCACACCTCAAACAAATGAGAACCAGCGCAAAACTATAACAGCTATCTAAAAAATACGGCGTTTGTATGAGACCCAAGACTCTACCGAACGCGTGGATGTGCTTTTATGTCTGTCCGGTAATGAATACGGCTCCTATGGCCGTTGACAGAACGTGTACCTTGTGGATTTTTGTGAGAAATATGTCGGCAGATTTGTATTGGAGCCTATGGGGCTTTTGGCAGAGGTTGTGTCACTCAAACACTCCTTGCGCCAAAACTAAAAAACTCTGGGATTCCATGAACACATTAATCCAATCAGCACAACCATACCCTCATTAATCTGAAGAAATGAAGCCTCTAGAGTGTATACTTTGGCTGCAAGGACAGAAGTTCCATATTTTTTTAACCAGATTCCTGCGATGCCCCACACTCTAGCCTCGAGCTCTCCACTGTAGCAGACGCAATACACACTCATGTAAAAGTCAGAAACGGAGCGAAGAACTAGTGAAACATAATCAGTGATTATGAAAAAAGTACAATAGATATCCACAAGCAGTTTTTTTCATAAAATAGTTTAGACCTGTGTCAACATTTGAAAGTTTAAATGGTGTCTGTAGCTGAAAGATTTGCAAAGCTGAAAAATCTGAAAGTTGAAGAAGTTTAGGAGGATTTGAAAGCAAACTCCATTTGAAAACCATGTTAAAATATTAATGATTATTGATTTATATAAATTCAAGCATAAGAGGTAGAAAGCTGAAAAGTCATAGCCCTCAAGCCAGAAAGGAGCTGAACATTTTAATATTTGAACGGTTTAAATAGCTGAAAGTGTGAAGGAGTTGAAAGGTGCCGCGGAAGAAATAGAAGAAGAAGCTGAAGAATAAAGATTCGAAGAACAATACTTGGAATGCATCGTTAATGCATTCCAACAATAAAGATTCGAAGAACAATACTTGGAATGCATCTCAATGCATTCCAACAATAAAGATTCGAAGAACAATACTTGGAATGCATCGTTAATGCATTCCAACAATAAGTCGGAATAAAGATTCGAAGAACAATACTTGGAATGCATCTCAATGCATTCCAACAATAAAGATTCGAAGAACAATACTTGGAATGCATCTCAATGCATTCCAACAATTAAAGGGGATGCATTGTAATGTTCTATGCTTATCTAGTGATAAAATAAACGCTTTTAAAGCATTGTTCTGCTGTCTCTCAGTTCACCCCCAACACAAAACAAACTCAGAGACAAACTCCAGCAGTGATTAATCTACTTAGCACTGAAGGTGATTATGGGCCAGCTGGTCTCAAACAAACACACACATACATACACCCCTCCAAATCTGCATAGCAGCTCTAGTGAAGCGTGCACACAGCGACTGTGGGTGAGTGGGGAGCACGGTCGTCCTCCAATCAGAGGGTTGTGGGTTCGATCCCAGGCCCGCATGTCATTGTGTCCTTGGGCAAGACACTTAACCCAACATTGCTCCTGTAGCTGCGACTACAGTGTGTGAATGTTACTTTGAGTTACTGATGGCAGGTGTCACTGTGTATGGTTCTCCTGTCATCAGTGTATGAATGGGTGTGAATGGGTGAATGATGTCATGTAGTGTTAAAGCGCTTTGAGTGGTCAGAAGACTAGAAAAGCGCTATACAAGTACAGGCCATTTACCATTACCATTTACAAACACAGTCTGCCACTAATTCAGGTCTTCACATCTTTTGTCTCGTCCATAATGTCTCCTTTTCCTCCCGAGCTAAATATGAATCAATCCATTTCAGATGGATATAGTGACATAAAGGCTGACCGGATTAGAGTGTGCAATGCTTCAGGAAAGCTTTTAGTGGAAGAAAGATGTGCATGTCCGTTTGTTGAAGTGAATGCTTAAAGAGATACATAAGCTATCAAGCAATTAATTACACACTACGATCCAATGGCAAGCCATTTTAAACAGATAAGAAAGCAGAGGAGAATATAATTTTAGATTGTTAAGAAAGAACTTCAAACATTGAATTAGAGAAGTAAATAGACTTTATACAGTCCAGACACAACACCTCTGTCTCCTTCTCTCTCTGCGGGACTAAAGCAAACACGTGCAGCTCAAATTATTCATACACACGATGCTCAAACGCGCACACACACACACGGCCGTGCAGACACACAGTGATTGCATGTTTGGCTAAGAGCTCATATTTGCATGCTACAGTAGCCCTATTGACAACAGAAGAGACACACACTCCTTTCTCTACTCCGCCCAATTCTGTCCCCTAAACTCGCGTTATTTTTTCTTTGTATTTGTTGTGTTGAATTGCAGGAAGCATTCCTCTTTCTGGGGATGGAAAGCAGTTAATAAAACAAAGATGACATCAGAAATAGACTCTGTAGACCTCTTTCTTCTGCCCCTTCCTTTCTACCTTCCTCTCTAAAAATATAGCCGGTTGTTCATCCCCCTTCACCCTCGGATTGCCTGCCCTTGCAGTGCGAGTGTGCACACTCAGCACAGAGCACAAAGACCTGCAGTGACATCAGACTCATTCACACTGCGTCCTCTGTCTACGCTCAGTCGAGAGGTGCCCTGTTTAAAGGGCCTCTGCTAGCCCCCCCACCACACACACACACACACACACACACACACACACACATCCCCTGTGATTCCTGAATGACCACAATAATGTCAAAACACATTTATCAGTTGTATGGTTGTATTATCAATGTATTCAGATCACAGCAGGCTCTACGAGATATGTATTTCACGCTCACACAAATACCAAAGAATCAATCAAATATGTTCTGTGACGACTATAAAGACCATGGAAACGTTTTCTTGTGTTCAAGCAGCATGAATCATTATAGTTAGGACGGTTTAGAAGGCCAACTACTGACATATGATGAAACTTGGATAACAGGTAATGCAAATGTTAATACTGAAGCGCCTTTCATTCCTTATTGAATTAAAATGGATGGATTCAAATAAATACAGATGGTGTGTGTGTGTGTGTGTGTGTGTGTGTTAGGGCTGTCAAAATTGCTCAAAAACAATGTTCGAATATCCGCTTTAAAAAAACACATATATTCAAATATCTGGTTGAAATAACTGGACAAATTTATACAACGGGACATAACTACTTGTATAGGTAATTTAAAAAGTTTAAACATATTTAACAACATACACAAAAATTAGGCCAAGACCGCAAGACCGCAGATCTCTCGCTCGCTCGCACACACGCTCTCTCTCTACTGCACCGTCGCGCTCTCTGCGCGTTAAATGAACCACAATGATGAAACAAAAGTGGAGTGCTGATCAAGAGTTTTGTCCAAGCAATTTAAGGTCGCGATTCTTGTCCCACATACGGCAGGCTTCATTCAGTGATTGAAACTGAGTTTTACAGTACCGACATTGAACGCTCCGAGCGAGCTGTGCTGGTAAACACAGAACTTTTCCTTGGGATAAAACGGAAATAATCAAACCAGTGCATGAAGCTGTTGTAGCCTATCTGGCCTATTTTATTCATGCAATATATAGTCAGTAGTCAGGCGCGCTCCGCAGTTTTTTTTGTTTTTTTTTACATTTGAATGTTTTTTTCACATTCGAAAAGTTGTTTTTAACATATATATCTATATTCCAATATAGAATATTCGTTGACAGCCCTAGTGTGTGTGTGTGTGTGTGTGTGTGTGTGTGTGTGTGTGTGTCTGTCTAAGGAAGAGTGAATAGAAGGTGCAAGGAGCTGAGGGGTGGGGGAGAGAAAGCTGGTGACCTTCCAACATTTTGGTAACAGTTTCGTGCTTTACTTTGCATAAAGACCGGACGAGCTTGAGCATGTAAAATTACAAGGACGAGGCAAGTTCCAGAAGACGTATCGTCATCAGAGAAGAAAGTTGCCTCAAAAGAGCAGAGAAAAATGTATTTTATGTTGTAGAAATGGATGCCCTCATTCAGACTACGGAGCAAAAGCCTAACTGGCGTTAGATTGGCGTTAATTAATATCTACTAAATAAATAATAGTAACCGTTACATAATAAAAAAGATTAAGTACAGTTTTGAATTTAATAAAAGTTGTTTATTTATTAATTAAATGTTACTTCAATTTGCTTTAGTAAAATCAGCTGTGAATCACTGCGTAGACTTTAATTATATTGTATAGGTAAAGTTTAATATGCAGCAAAATTATGAATTTTACTAATTTACAGTAAGTTGTTTTCAATTGAGTGACACTTCCGTCCCACGCATTTTGAACCACGTGGACATCCGCCCCACGTGTGGAAGGCATGCTGTTCTCCTGAAGGTAAGACCTGTGTTAGTGAACGAACGCATTATAACCAAGTTGTTGAAGCAGTTTAACATTCTTTTGCTGTTCTGTGAAGTTAACAAACAAGCCAACTTTACTGCGCTGTAAATCTGGGGAATAGTCAGTGAAAGAAACTAACCTGGCGTTATATTAAGCTATAGTGTGTTAATGTGTTTTGTCCACGCTGTGGCCGGTGTTTTGCTGACTATCACAAGTTCACCGGCGTTAGTAACGTAACGTTAGTCACACAGTCCCCGCGTTCCCTGTGCTGAGACCTAGCAGGAGACTCACACCGCCATCTTTTTGTGTTCTCTATCGCAGTGACGTTGTGGTTTCGATGGTCTCCTCTCGGCCTGACGTCACACCTGCCTGTGAACGCTGGTTTCAGGTCAGTCATTAAGGGCAACTGTTAACCAGTAATATGCATGTTATAACCAGACGCGTTTTAGTCACATGAGCTTACTCGCGGGCTATTTGAGGTTATTTGGCTCTAAATTACTCTGTGTGAACACAGCATTAAGAACCATGTGTACGCTTGTTAATATGTTTTAGATTTCATTATTTGTCTTACAGATCCAGGATGAGTTTCCCTGAATCTCAACGTGCAGCTTGAATCAAAGTTCACGTCCGAGCAGGAGGAGCCCACTCTCAATCTTCTCAACCTCTTCCACTCCAGTGCAAAATCATATTGTTTTCAACGTGAGGGTACCGCAGTACCTTTCTAGTACCGGCACACTATGCAAACATTACAGAGGATGTGCCATTAACAGGAGATGTGTTTTTGTTTGGAAAACCAGGATTGCATTTCGTAGCTCGTTAACCTGTAGCTTCTTTGTCCTGCAGACCTTTAGCCGCTCATCAGCCACAATCTGTAAAGCCCCTGAGCCTGAAAAGCCTTATCACGGGTCAGTTACTATAGGTGAATAACAAAACATTCAGTATTATAATTTTTAAGCTAACTACTGTCATTTAACGTTCTGCTTCTTGACTTCCATGCATCACTGCGTCATTTGGTCTGAACAGGATGTTCCTATCAGCTTTCAAGCCTCGTGTCCCAGGCTAGTTTCATTTAGACTGCAGTCATACAACAAGCGCACCGAACACACAATACTGAGCCCTTGTGGACAAGGCCTCTTCTTTAGCCCACAAAGGACACTCGCACAGAACAGTGCAACAACAAAAAAGAACTCGTGACCAGTATGGTAGCAGTGAGGAGGAAGTGATGCGCAGAGCTGTGGACCTCGGTGTGTGTGCTCAGTCACGTTTCCTGCTCCTCTCCCCTCGGCAGCGGCCAAATAGCTGATTAGAAACAACTACGGCGGTGACTCCCGACAACAAAAGGAATACCGATTTAACCTTTCCCGACTGGGGATCTGCAGCGAGCTGGTCAATGGGCTTACCCAAATGTTGAGACCAAGAATGCATCCGTGAAGGGATTACATTGCAGCACTACCCGGTGACTAGTACACACTTGTGGGCTGATGCATAGTCCCACACACAAAAACGCATTTTTGTACACCATTTCCCACTAGAGTCAAGCCATTTTAAAGACAACCCCCTGGAGAGAAGTGTAACCCAGACAGAGCCTGAGTGGCAGACTGTTAACACACACACAGGAAACAGGCGAGACTGGTGGCCTGCACAGGACATTTGTCCGCCAACAAAAAACTCTGACTTTAAAAGGCTTTGTGTATCAGCTTTGAGGCCTCTTCCGCTGTAGTAACCTGCTGCTCCCGTTTTGTTTTGAAGCCAGTGTTTTGGTCATGGGTGGCAAAGGTCTGCAGCACTTTCATGGATTCGTAAAAAACATCTGTGTTTCTGCAAAGCACCATTTTGGTCTGGTTGATCAAAATGTGAGCAGAGGACCAGACAGATTGCTTTTAAAAAAGGAACAACCACTATGTCACAACACTTGTTCTGTGTTGAAATTTTGCAATTTTTTTCCCCATTTAGGCTCATAGCTGTTATTATAAAAAGGCATGAAATACACAGGATTGAGGAATCAATTATTTGTAATTCCTCCAGGTCATTTGCTGGCAACAAATCTAAAAGTAGTGATTGAGGAAAGCCTTGAGGAAGACTCAGAGAACATCAGGCACCAGTCACAAGCTCAGAGACCACAACAGCTCAGAACACATAGGTCTTTGTGTCTTATTTATACACGGGCTGACTTAGCATTTTAGTGGGAGACAAGAGTCGCTCACGGGTCTGATATCAGTGTGGCAGAGCTGCAGAGAAACGACAAAGACATTGATATGCAAATTAACATTTTAAAAAACTCGCAATTCTCTTTCAATTTAAACACAATATATGGCAAACACACACACAAGTTGACTTCTTGACAATTATAACAGCACATGCACACTCTGATGAAGTGAAACCGTTCATACGTGAACATGATTGTGAGCATGTGTGGGTTCGACTGGTTGAGACACAGGAAATATGCGTCTTCTCCTAAGCCTGTCTGTTGCATTTTTGAATACGGAATACGGCTCTATGAAGATGAAACAGTGAAGCCAGAAACAATGTTACAACGGCCACTTAGTTACTCTTAGAGTTACACTACAAGCATGTTAGACCTGACTGCAATGCAGAACAGTTGACGGTCAGTGTGCGTATATATATATGTGCTTGTGTTTGCCATACCAACATCTGTTTTTGTGGGTCTGAATGTAGGATTGCAGCTCATTGTAGGTCACTGGTTATGTGGCCGTTGTTTAGGGAAGGCAGTGCAGACATACTGGAAATGGATGCTGACTCAGACTGTGTGTCTCTGTGTGTGTGTGTGCGAGTGAGTGTGTTGTTTGGCCCTTATGACAACCTCATTGCCTTTCAAATGCATACTCACACATGCAAGTACCTAGTTTTAAGTAGGCTGCTCAAAGCAGGCTGTTTATAGCTCCGGACTTGCAGAACCTGCGGGACCTGCGAAACATGTTAGCAATTACACACCATCCGTTCCTATAAGCAGCCAACGTTCTCAGAGGAAAAGAAAGCGCTCATGGCGATCATTGGGAAAACAGTCACTTATACGGCAGGAAGTCATCCTTCTCCGTGTTTATTTGTGGGGTCCTGTGAATGCAGTCGCTTTTGGTTGCATTCACAGGGCATGTAAAGTGCACACACAGATCACACATGATTAAAAGGTGGAAGCGCTGGCTCGCCCACCAGCGTAGTCATCTAATCACACCAACTGTTTAATTACAATGTGGAGCTTGTGCTAATTAAACAGATTTGAAACACTGCACTGCTCTAACTATAATGCCCTCTGTGCCGATTTTACACTATTGCGGAATTTGAAAATATGCTCACACACTGACAATCACGTTGTCAAAATCGCACAACAAAACAAGACAGCTAAACACACAGGTGTATAGGTGGTGTGTGAAGCCAAATGTGTCACCTCCCCTCATTCAGTTACACAACAAGCCTCTTTTAGACTTCAATCAATAACTTCAGCTGCAGCCACCAGCTGTCCCATTGGCTTCTCTTTTCACCATCTCTCTCTGCTTTTTTGCAAACACCACCCACCCCACTTCCTGTTACAGTTGTCGCCGTGCACAAGCACAAAAGGAGATGCACTCAGCGGCTGATTGACAAGTGACTCTGAAACATCCCCTGGGGAAATAGGGCCAACGGTTGTAATGCTCGTCGTAAAAGGCTGCTATACTGGTCCCACCCCCAATCAACCCCCACTAGGTTTGATCAATTGTTCACAAACTGAGGTTGGAGTAGGGCTGGGCGGTATACCGGTTCAAACAGTATACTGGTATAAGATTTCCGTACGGTATGAATTTCTCACGTACCGTTATGCCCTAACTGACATTGCTCTTCTGCAGGTGGCAGAATTTATTTTACACGTCATCTCGGAGCGCAGAGCGGTCGGAGCTAGTTGTCTTGTTGAGATTGATTGAACTTTATAACGATAATGAATGACCAACAACAAACACTCTTTCACAGGGTAAAACACCACAACACAGAAACAATTTGTAACACTAATAATTGCACATTTCTAAAAATGACCCCGCCGAACTGCATGTTGGGTACAGCACACAACAACAAGTAACTCTGTTGCTACATGAAAACACGGAAAAGAGTGATACAGGAGGAACAACAAGAGACCAGAGATGCACAAACACAACCTGTGGCCAGGAGATGAGCTGTGTCTGTTTGGAGGGGTTTTGGTTTTGGAAAATCCGACGTAAGCTACGTTAGATAACAAAACTATTGCAAAGTCTGTCGAGCCTCTGGTGGCAACTCTAGCAGCCACAACAAGCTAACACACCAGTGTTTCCACTAGGTTTACAACTTCAGAGGGGTGGGTGGTAGTCGGGCAAATGGTCCGGCCGAGGGGTAGTAGTACAGTGGGTTCGGCTGACCAGGGGGTGAGCGGTTCGTGTAGCTGTGTGGCGTGTCAATGAATTAATGTGATTACTAGAAAAAGCAATACTGTCACATACTGGGATACCGTTAGAATCTTTCTAAATAAATACCGTGATATGGATTTTTGGCCATACCGCACAGCCCTAGGTTGGAGGCCCTCAAAAGGGGTCTTTAGAGAGGACTAGTTAAATGTCACTGGTACTTTGATGCAGTTGATTAACATTTGCACTACAACACTATGTGTAAGGACAGCAGATTTCTTATTATTTTATTATAAAGATCGTCAGTATGGCCAATTGGGATTCATTAGCTGACATGACTGACTCTGGGAGGGTCGGAGTTAAAGGACAGTGGGTCGGTCAGACCACCGCCTCAGCCCCACACACTGCAAAAAAACAATTGATATTTGACATATGCAGAGAGAATCACACTCCAGTCAGAGAGGCACCTAGTGCCGCTATATGCACATGAAGGGGATCCCCCTCAATATGCATTTGGTCTTGGCACACACAATCAATGGGCCGCTAATATCTCCAATGTCTGCTCTGCTGCCTGAGCTTTTGGGTGCAACCCCAACAAAGGCATTGAATGACAAAGCTCTGAAGGAGAACATCTCTTTGTGCTTGATTCCTTTTTTCCGTTTTTGTCTGGCTGTGGAGCCAGCTCTTCCATACACATGCAAGGCGCTCACTAGACACGGTCTTGATAAGAAGACACAGCAGGTACAGTTGCCTGCAAGAAAAATATTACAAAAAAGGGATTGGCTGCAGATGTCCTGTCACTTCATCCCATGTTCAATCATGAACGCAAGCCGCTTCTCGGACAGGTAATGCCCAAGAGAACGGAATGCCCTCCAAAAAAGGAAAATACTCAGGTAGCGTGGTGCTGGCACATGCTTTGCCTCGCCTTATCAATACTGTGCAGAGCACCACCCATGTGTTACAAAACGAGATGTTCCTGCTCTTTTCTCTGTGTCCCCTGCAACGTGCAGAGAAGCTGACGAGAGGGGTAAAATCACACCACAGCGTGGCCGGATGCATTTGTGTGATCGCCAGGAGGCACAGACACAATATGGTTTGCCAAAGTCGGCAGATGTCCAGCGTGCACGCGTCGGAGGCTTACCTCAAAGCAACCTTCACACAGCAGTCGCCCTGGCTCGCCATCGTCGCCTTCAGTATCCACCGACGGGGATTTGGTGGAGTAATTCGGCTATGATGGGTCTTCGGTGCGTGTGACCGTACAGTTCTGTGGCGGAGCCTCGGGTCTGCGGGACAGCCGTCAAGACCTGCGGGAGATGAGCTTCCTCATCGGGACTCCTCCCGTCTTCTTCTCCGCCGCTGTCATGTGTGACTCAGTGGTTGTTTGTCACATTGCGGAGTTTAATCACGATTTTTTATTTCCGTAATCTGTCTCAGACGCTACATCCTGTTTAAAGTGCGTAAGAGTGAAGCATTTCAGCGCTCTGCAGTCTGAAACCACACCGGCTCTCTGTGAGGCGCCGCTATCACGTTGAATCGGCGCTGAGACGGTGAAGTGGAGGGGATACTGCGGCGTTCAGGGGCTGTTGGAAAAATCTCAAACCCCATTGGCAGCGTTCGCGCAGAGGGCATTGGCGTCTCCAAAATCCACAGCCTGGAAGGGATGTTAAATCCATATCACTTACATAAAGTTGGTTGACTAACAAGAGACGTGTTTAAACAACAATAGTTGAAACCGTGCCCGATATTGCTCATATTTCGGATAATATTCTTAAAATAAGAAAGCTGTGGGGAAATTAATTGCACTTCATATAATAACAGAATAATACGAGGAGCTCCTGAAAGCAGCATAATCGTATTCGATTGACATGCAGTTGGACTAACTGTTGGATCAGACTCACCACTATCCGACATTATAGACCAATCAGCGGGCTCGATTGGCCGGTATGTCCCCCCCAAATCATACACCTAATTTACATCACACAGACTACCAGCGGTCAGTTAAACTGCCATTAACTGGGGGGAGACTATTCCCATGACGAAGAGGAGGGACAACTGGTTTAAACGCCTCAAAGGTTGAAACTCCTGCGAACGTTAGTGTGAGTTAATTTGCTCGTTTGGAAAAGGGAAGTCACAATAGCGTCACTTCCCTCTGCTGCAGAGTCAGATTTCTTGAAAAGGAGAAATTGAAAATTCTTTCTCTAAAATGAGTCGAACAGATATGATGCTAACATCTGTTCCTCTCACTTGTTCCTCAATATTTATTCTGGATCTTTTCCACCAACTTCTCCTCAATTTAGTTTCCTCTCACAGCCAGGTTTCTTTAGGACTTCAGTAACGGATCCATCCCAGGTACCATATGTCCACTGCCTGTCCACTCTTCATTATCTCAGACTGGCGTGAAATACTGACAAACTGTTTGCCAAGCACAGTCATCTATCAAACCAAGCCATCTATTTCCCAGCACTGTTCAACAATCATTTCACAATAACAGATACACAATTTAATCTAAATGGCCTTTTATACATATTTTAGTATGACCATGGATGCCAGCTCAGCAAAAAGTTCCTGCACAGCCACAACAACATAGTTTCATTTAATGAAACACAAATGATTGCATGAGCTATAAAACCATTCTGTGTGCACGGAGGAGCTCATGGCATGTCTGTGTGTGTGTGCGTGTCCCGAGGACCAGGTGCAGATGTGAGTGCTGCACAGGCTCTGCAGAAGCAGTTTTGGAATCCACACAAGATTAATATTGAGTTGAGGATAAAGCTGAAATCCTTCTTGATCTCCTGGGAACTTGCCACCAGCCACTGTAAACAACAAAACACGCAAACAAGGGGCGGTGCTCGCACAAACACACGCTCAACACAGATTATGTCTGGTGAACTTTTACGACCTTACAGACTATCACATAATTAGGCTGCGCTGTGTCAGGCATATGTTGAGTACCTTTTATTCCACTTCAGTCATGTATACAGATTTGTTCCGTGTATGCCTCCTCAGCACTTTAAATGTAAAAATAACATGTCATAACCGTGCTGTTTGGGTTATAAAACACTGAAGATATTTCTAAAAATTGCAGCATAATCCCTGCATTTAGGGCTCCATGTAGTCAAAATAGCACCTTAATTACATAAGACGCCTTCAAATACACAGTGCCTTGCGAAAGTATTCGGCCCCCTTGAACTTTTCGACCTTTTGCCACATTTCAGGCTTCAAACATAAAGACATAAAACTGTAATTTTTTTTTGTGAAGAATCAACAACAAGTGGGACACAATCATGAAGTGGAACGAAATTTATTGGATATTTCAAACTTTAACAAATAAAAAACTGAAAAGTTGGGCGTGCAAAATTATTCAGCCCCCTTAAGTTAATACTTTGTTGCGCCACCTTTTGCTGCGATTACAGCTGTAAGTCACTTGGGGTATCAGTCTGTCTCTATCAGTTTTGCACATCGAGAGACTGAAATTTTTGCCCATTCCTCCTTGCAAAACAGCTCGAGCTCAGTGAGGTTGGATGGAGAGCGTTTGTGAACAGCAGTTTTCAGTTCTTTCCACAGATTCTCGATTGGATTCAGGTCTGGACTTTGACTTGGCCATTCTAACACCTGGATATGTTTATTTGTGAACCATTCCATTGTAGATTTTGCTTTATGTTTTGGATCATTGTCTTGTTGGAAGACAAATCTCCGTCCCAGACTCAGGTCTCTTGCAGATTCCATCAGGTTTTCTTCCAGAATTGTCCTGTATTTGGCTCCATCCATCTTCCCATCAATTTTAACCATCTTCCCTGTCCTTGCTGAAGAAAAGCAGGCCCAAACCATGATGCTGGCACCACCATGTTTGACAGTGGGGATGGTGTGTTCAGGGTGATGAGCTGTGTTGCTTTTACGCCAAACATAACGTTTTGCATTGTTGCCAAACAGTTCGATTTTGGTTTCATCTGACCAGAGCACCTTGTTCCACATGTTTGGTGTGTCTCCCAGGAGGCTTGTGGCAAACTTTAAACGACACTTTTTATGGATATCTTTAAGAAATGGCTTTCTTCTTGCCACTCTTCCATAAAGGCCAGATTTGTGCAGTATACGACTGATTGTTGTCCTATGGACAGACTTTCCCACCTCAGCTGTAGATCTCTGCAGTTCATCCAGAGTGATCATGGGCCTCTTGGCTGCATCTCTGATCAGTCTTCTCCTTGTTTGAGCTGAAAGTTTAGACGGACGGCCGGATTTGTAGATTTGCAGTGGTCTGATACTCCTTCCATTTCAATATTATTGCTTGCACAGTGCTCCTTAGGATGTTTAAAGCTTGGTAAATCTTTTTGTATCCAAATCCGGCTTTAAACTTCTCCACAACAGTATCTCGGACCTGCCTGGTGTGTTCCTTGTTCTTCATGATGCTCTCTGCGCTTTAAACAGACCTCTGAGACTATCACAGAGCAGGTGCATTTATACGGAAACTTGATTACACAGGTGGACCAACAACCACATCCAGCTAACACAACCGAACAGTATCCAAAAAAAAAAACACATCACCAAATTACATACAATACACGGCAGGAGACATACACCAAGCAAGCCTTAGCCTATACTTGGCCTCCACCATGGCCTTCAGAGCCTAAAGGAAAAAACACAAGTAATATTACTATATTGCTACCATTTGTTTTACACATGAACCCATACATACCTGCCTTGTAGGGAGAACATAATTAGGATCCAGTTTGGACACAAATCCAACATCATCGACCATACTGAAGGGCTGTGTGTCCTTCACTATCATGGAGACGAGGGCTTCATCCAGCTCTGGTTTTCTGGTGGCTGGTTAAAAGAGAATAAATACAATGTCTGTTACCTGTCTTTATTTGCACAATAAACAAAAGGGAACAGGGAAGAATTGTGATGACTTACCTTGGCTGGGTGAAGCTCCAGTTTGCTCCTTATTCTCATGCAAGGCACGGTAATGCCTTAGCATGGATGAGGTGTTGTTATTGTACCCCAACACCTTGGAGCACAATAAACACCTCACCTTTGAATAAAATAAGAAACTGAAAAATACAGTTCTTGATAAGCAAACCTAATGTGTCTGAAATAGAGTTAGATTTAGCTCACCTTATTAGGAGTTATCGAATCAAAGTGTTCCCACAAAGGGGAAATCCTCCTCTTCCTAGCTGGCTCCATCTTATCACCTATCCTTCTCTCCTCACTCTCCTAACTCTCCAAACTATCTCTCTCTCTAAACTCTCCAAACTATATAAACCCTATCCAAACTCTCAACTGACCGCAACTCTCCACCAACAACCCACATTTTGAATGGAGCCTGAGGGGTTTATATTGCTCCTCCCGGCAAAATCTGAACCACTTCCCGAAGCAGTCACGTGGTACAGCCGGGCAGCGAGGTTTCTGACGTCATAATTTTTGGCGCCCTCTCGATCTGCTCAGAGTTACCTGGGAGTCACCAAAGTCTACCACCACCAGTGGTGGTCATCTATGTCATCACCATGAGGGAGAAAATTGAAAAAATGATCAACCTGGTGAAAGACAACCTTCACCAAGTGTAACAAACCCAGACCGAGTGGTACAATAAGAAACGAGGCAGCGAAACTTCACACAGCCGGGTCAGAAAGTTCTACTACTCCTACCATCAGAGGAGAGGAAGCTGCTGGCCAAGTGGCAGGGACCTTACAGAATTATCAGGAAGCTGGGGGCCACCACCTATGAGTTGGACATGCCAAGAAGCGGCAGGTATTTCACATTAATCTTCTGAAGGAGTGGCACGAGAGAGACATTCCACAACACAAGCAAGCAGTGACGGAGGAGGAAGAGCAGTTCTTCCCTACAGACCTTCCAACTGGTGAGATTAACATTACACATCGCACCCTGCAACAACAGCAGGAGTTGCAGGCTGTCATCCCTAATGGGCTCTTCAGCGACCAGCCTGGAGCCACATCCACGGCTGAACACAACGTCCTGCTGAAAGATACCACCCCAATCCGGTAGCGGATGTACAGAGTTCCGGAGCGAATGTTACCTGCCCTCCAAAAGGAGCTGCAGGTGATGCAAAGACTTAGAGTGATTGAGCGGTCGGAGAGTGCCTGGAGCATGCGTTTCTGCATTGATGTCCTTCAGGTAAATGCACAATCACATTTTGATGCATACCCCGTACCCACGTTGGAAGACCTTATCGAACGCCTTGGCAGGGCGCTTCATTTCCACCTTGGATCTGTGTAAAGGCTATTGGCAGGTGCCAATGGCTAAGAGGCCAGGCCCTGCACAGCCTTTAGAGCACCCCAGGCCCTGTTCCAGTTCAAGATGATGCCGTTTGGCCTACAGAGTGCGCCAGCGACGTTCCAGCAATTGATGGACCGCGTGTTGGATGGGGCGGGTGCCTTTTCCGGCGCCTACTTGGACGATATCATCGTTTTCAGTGCTACATGGGACAAGCACCTTAAGCATCTTGGTCAGACAGGACTGACTGCCCAGCCCAAGAAATGTGCTTTGGCCCAGCAGGAGGTGCGGTACCTGGGACATATCCTGGGTCGGGGGCTGATCAAACCCCAAAGGGACAAGATTGAGGCTACCGCGACAGCCTCTGGCCCCAGACCAAGAAGGATGTCCGGTCCTTTTTTGGATTGGCGGGGTGGTACCGGGGGTTTGTACCTACCTTTGCCAGCACAGCAGCAGCCCTCATGGACCTGACCAAGAAGTCCGGTCCTGTAAGAGTCAGATCGGAAGGACAGCATGAGAAGGCCTTCACGGACTTGAAGAAGGCAATGTGCAGCGACCCAGTGCTGCAGAGCCCCGAATTTACCCAGCCCTGGACTGTCCCGACCGATGCCTCTGGAATTGGTCTGGGGGCAGTACTACTCCAGGGTGAGGGGGATCATCAACGACCAGTGGCGTTCATAAGCCGTTTCCCCGGGAGACACGATATTTAGTGGCGGAGCTGGAATGCCTGGCGGTAAAGTGGGCACTGGACACTTTCAGGTACTACCTGTTAGGTAGAGACTTTGTTCTTGAAACGGACCACCAGGCCTTGAAATGGCTTGGCAAGATGAAGGACACTAATGCACGTATAACACGTTGGTTTTTAGCTTTGCAGATTTGAAGTGCAATTCCGCGCCGGCAAACAGAACCTGGTGGCAGATTTCCTGTCTCGCCACGTTTCTATAGGTGGAGAGAAGTGTGAAAAGGAAGAGCCTTTTCCCCAAATTGACTGACAAGTGGGCTAGTTCATTCCTGGTTTGGGACAGGGCGGAGCATATATGTGAAACAGCCTAAATGTCTACATTAATGTCTGCACTTGATTATATAATAGTTCACATCCACATGACAACAGTGTTGGTGTTATGATAGGAACTTATGTGAATTATGATCATAACTGTGTAGGATACAGCATGTTCAATTAGAACTGACAGAACCCCCAGCCAGTTGGTTTCTCCCAATTAGCCTAATTGACTGGAAGGCTGTATAAAAGCAAGGGGAAAGGGAAACGCCGGGGCAGTCTGGGATGTAGTCACCTGCAGAGAGGTTTTGGTTATTTGTAGTGATGGTGAGATGAAGCCTCATGAGGTGTCAAACCACTTCATGCTTCAAAAGTCTTTTTCACACCAAAGTTTCCACTCTCATCATGGGTGACTTTTAAGACAAGAAGACAAAATTTAGTCTGTACTACCGACTGAACGACAGCATCGCCAACAAAGTCAGTACCCAAAGTCAACCATTTTCTAAACAACAAGCCATTTTGAACAAAATATCTACATGCTACACTGGTGATCTCCTTAGCAGCATAATCAAACACTACTTTAAAGGAGAGAGTCACTCTGCTGTTCCTATACCAACTCAGTCAAGGACACCGATAGCGGAAAATCGTACAGTGATGGAGCAAGAAACTCAACGTCACTCCCACAGACACAGCGTTACTCATAGCACGGGTACTGACACAGGCTGAGAAAACCCTAGGCAAGTCAGCGTTGATATGGTCACCAACAGACTCAAACTAGACAGGATGAAACAATTGGCAAAGGAGGAGAATCAGCCCAAACACGGCCACCAGCTAGCCCGTTACCCAGAATGAAATGAATCCCTGCAATGGGCAACGCCGGACGCACACCAACTGCTACCTCGTCCTCCACCAGCTCACAGTCCAGGACAGACTTATGTAATGGAATGGGCAAAACGGTTAAACCCATGCCACAACTTAGTATACATTCACCTATAGCAGTGTTTTCTGACAGCGGCAGCACAGACCCTACAATGTAAGAGTCAAAAGCCATTCATGAAGACTTCCTCACTCTCACCGAGACCTGCATCACACCTGAGAACACATCCACCCCAGCCGCTCTCTCCTCCGCCTTCTCCTTCAGCCACACACCCAGGCCCACGGGTAGGAGTGGTGGCACACGTTTACTCATTTCACCCAAATGGAGCTTTTCTCTCTACCCTCTTTCACCGTCCACCCCACTGTCTTCCGATTCCATGGTGTAACAGTTACTGTTTTATAATATCGTTGTCCAATTTCCCTGAAAATGGCCCTCTGCTCATCCTCCTTGGTGACTTCAACATCCAGACAGAGAAGACATCTGACCTTTTACACCTACTTTCTTCCTTCGTTTCGCTGCCTCACTTTCTTATTGTACCACCAGGTCTGGGTTTGTTGCACTTGGTGAAGGTTGTCTTTCACCAGGTTGATCATTTTTTCCACTTTCTCCCTCATGGTGATGGCATAGATGAGAATGTCGGTGGTGGTAGGCTTTGGTGACTCCCAGGTAACTCTGAGCAGATCGAGAGGGCACCTTACCTGTCTACCAAACGAAGGTTCTTTTATGACTTTATTATGAGTTAACAGAAAAAGTGATCAAATCTGCTGGGTCAAAAATATACATACAGCAATGCTAATATTTGGTTACATGTCCCATGGCCATTTTCAATTAGGCGCTTTTTGTAGCCATCCACAAGCTTCTGGCAAGCTTCTCATTGAATCTTTGACCACTCCTCTTGGCAGAATTGGTGCAGTTCAGTTAAATTGGATGGCTTTCTGACATGGACTTGTTTCTCCAGCATTTTTCACACGTTATCAATGGGATTTAAGTCAGGACTTTGGGAAGGACATTCTAAAACTCTAATTCTAGCCTGATTTAGCCATTCTATTACCACCTTTGAACACCCAACTGCTCCCAAGACCCAACCTTCGGGCTGATGATTTTAGGTTATCTTGAAGAATTTGAAGGTAATCCTCCTCCTTCATTATCCCATTTACTCTCTGTAAAGCACCAGTTCCATTGGCAGCAAAACAGCCCCACAGCATTATACTACCACCACCGTGCTTGACGGTAGGTATGGTGTTCTTGGGGTTAAAGGCCTCACCTTTTCTCCTCCACACATATTGCTGGGCATTGTGGCCAAACAGCTCGATTTTTGTTTTGTCTGCCCACAGAACTCAAGAAGGTCTTATCTTTGTCCATGTGATCAGCAGCAAACTTCAGTCGAGCCTTAAGGTGCCGCTTTTGGAGCAAGGGCTTCCTTCTTGCACGGCAGCTTCTCAGTCAATGGAGATGCAAAACACGCTTGACTGTGGACCCTAACACCTGTGTTCCAGCACCTTCTGATTCTTGGCAGGTCTGCTTTTTGGTGGTTCTCGGTTGACTCAATTTTCTCTCAGCAGCAGGTGATAGCTTGCATTTTCTTCCTGATTGTGGCAGTGACAAAACAGTGCCATGCACTGCAGTGCCATACTTACAATTGTTTGCACTGTTGCTCTTGGGGCCTGCAGCCGATTTGAAATGGCTCCAAGTGACTTTCCTGACTTGTTCAAGTCAATGATTCACTTTTTCAGATCTATGCTGAGCTCCTTTGACTTTCTCATTGTAGCGTTTGTCGGCATTTGTATCCAATGAGCCCTATTTTTCAATGGCCTCAGAGAAGTCACCAGCTGTAGTCACTCACAAGAAGTTAAGAGGCCATGCTATGAAGCTCATTTCATTGACACAACTTTCTAAGTCACCAAAATTACTAATTCATGTTGCTGTATGTACAGTGCATCCGGAAAGTATTCACAGCGCTTCACTTTTTCCACATTTTGTTGTTACAGCCTTATTCCAAAATTGATTTAAATTCATTATTTTCCTCAACATTCTACAGACAACAACCCATAAGACTGTAAAGCCCTCTGAGGCAAATTTGTAATTTGCGATAATGGGCTATACAAAATAAAATGACTTGACTTGACTTGAAATGACAAAGTGAAAACTATTTTTTGCAATTTTTTGCAAATCTGTTAAAAAATAAAGAACGAAAACATAACATGCACATAAGTATTCACAGCGCTGTGAATACTTTCCGAATGCACTGTATATTATTGACCCAGCAGATTTGATCACTTTTTCTGTTAACCCATAATAAAGTCATAAAAGAACCAAACTTCATGAATGGTTTTTCTGACAAAGAAGTATCTGTTCCAATCACTCTCAGAAAAATCAGACTTGTAGAAATAACAGGAAACTCAAGAGAGCGATGACATTATGTTCTTTACAAGTGTATGTACACTTTTGAACACAAGTGTACATTGTTTTATAATTGTGATGTAACAAGATTGATACTCTTAGTGTTTGTTTGGGCACCCCTGATCATTTTCAAGATTTTCCTTTATGTATCGTTGGTTGTTCGGAACAGCAATTTCAATTAAATATACCATATAGCAGACAAACACAGTGATATTTAAGAAGTGAAATGAGGTTTCTAGGATTTACAGAAAGTGTGCAATAATTACTTAAACAAAAGTAGGCAGGTGCATAAATTTGGGCACCCCAACAGAAAAATTCAAAATCAGTATTTAGTACATCCTCCTTTTGCAGAAATAACAGCCTCTAAACGCTTCCTACAGCTTCCAATGAGGGTCTGGATTCTGGTTGAAGGTATTTTTGACCATTCTTCTTTACAAAACATCTCCAGTTCAGTCAGGTTTGATGGTTTCCGAGCATGGACAGCCCGCTTTAAAACAGACCACAGATTTTCAATGATATTCAGGTCTGGGGACTGAGATGGCCATTCCAGAACATTGTCCTCTGCATCAGGAATCAGGAAACATTTATTGCCAAAATATGTCAAACATACAAGGAATTTGTCTTGGTGGTTGGTGCGTGGCAGTAGACAGTGTAACAATAGACAGGACAGCAGTGCACAAGTAATAAAATAAAATGAAATGCTAATGCAATGGGTTAGTAGAATAAGGCTATGGGTTAGTATAAAATAAGAGAATAAAGTTAAAGTTAAAAATTAAAAATAATTAGTTACAAAATACTAAAAAAATAAAGTGCGGGCCAGCTGCCTTATGGGGATTTTGTCTCTTAAAGAGCCGGTTAACGTCTCTCCAGAATAGAGAGAGTCGTTGCTGGTGGGGGAGGGGAAGGTGATAAAGATACAGAGGCGTGAGCCCCTGGTGGGCTGGGGGAGGGAGGTTCAGGGGGACTGGGGCAGGTTGGTGGAGCTGCGGGGGATGGGATCAGGACATTGTCTTTCGAATCTGCAGTAGAACTCGTTCAGCTCGTCTGCCAGGCGGAGGTCATTCGTGGAGTGTTTTTTTTTTTGGCTGAAACAATCCCAGTCTGTGCAGTCAAAGCACGCCTGAAGATCCTCCAGCGCCTCACTGGTCCAGTTCTTGAATTCCCTCACCCCAGGTTTGCAGAGCTTTAGTTTCTGCCTGTATGCAGGAATCAGATGGACCATGACGTGGTCAGAGTGTCCCAGTGCAGCACGAGGGACAGTGCAGCACGAGGGACTGGTGTAACAGTCAGTGTGTTTACATGATGGTATAATTCAAATATTTGCTTAGTCGGACAATGCTATCTTTCGGGGGGAGGTGCTATTATCCCAATATACATGGAAGTGAATAAATCGAATCATTGGCCGAAAGCATGTGATATCCGATACGATAGGTGGCGCTGTTTTCATTACAACTAGTTGTCATACAGCCATTTCCGCTTGACCTCTTCACCACTACCAACAACATCAACATTACGAGAAAGATGGCGAACAGAGAGCAAGGTGAAGCTACATCCCTCTACTACTTTAGCATGATGTTAATAGGAGTACAGCGAATGCGAATGGCGCTATTGGCTGATTTGATAACGGAGAGAAGACGCCGTCGCCGAAGGTACATGGAGAATTTAATTCTGACCAACAATATATTGTTGAACTCTGCCATTGTACCGCAAATGTCTCGAAGACCACTCTGGATGAAGAGCAGAAACAAAGTCTTCTGGGAGAGAGATGTTTTGACCATATTTGATGACGAGGACTGGAAAGCAAACTTTCGCATGACTCGAGGATCTTTCCACAAGTTGTGTGGAATTATGGAAGGAGTCATGAAGCCCGCGGAGGTGACTGTTCGAGCACCAATACCGCCGTCCTCCAAGGCGTAGTGGACGACATGTATCGGTAAGTTTGGGCAAAATACATTTAGTTGTCTGCACTGTGCAACGTGAATGCTTACTAACTGATATGTTCAATTCACCACGACCTCAGGCCTGCGTGTGCGTATTCACGTGTGTGTTACAGTGTCGTGTGTGCCATTAAAACCTGACAAATTGTTCTCTTTAAGCTTCTGGAGCATCAGCTGTAAGATGACTGGGTGTGCTCATGACGCTAACGTGCTGAGGCAATCAAGTTGTTCGGCCAGGCACACCTGTTACCAAAAGTAAGTCGTACTCTGAAGACATATTAATGTATGGATAAAATCAATAAGATCAATAAATAGTGGAGATACCACCAAGCTATTGAGATTTCTAAGTATGTTACAAGCTTAAAGTAGTATGATGTTTTATAGAGGCTTTATTATGTGTTTATGTGTTATGTTTTATTTATGCTGGGCCATTTAGTAAGCAAGTACAACACTGGTAACCATTTCTGTTTCTCCTCCCAGGAACCAAGAGAAATCGATGGCGTCTCAATCGGTCACTTCATATTGGGAGATCCAGCGTATCCTCTCATGGACTGGATCATGAAAGGCTACACCCATTCCCCAAACATCACCCCTGATCAAGAGTCCCTCATTGTCGTCTACTTAAGCTCTACAAGGACCACGGTGGGGATTGCGTTTGGGAGACTGAAGTCACGCTGGAGAGTTTTGATGAAGCGTAGTGACTTCCACTTTACATTCACCCCTAAAGTGATTGCTACCTGTTGTGCATTGCACAATTTCTGTGAGAATGAGAAGGAAGTTGTGAATCCCAACTGGTCAGTGGAAGCGGCTACACTTGCATCGAACCTGCCACAGCCAGGTGGTCGTGCCAACAATCACGCAAACGATACAAGAGCCGCCCGCCCTCACAGATTACCTGAGTACAAACTTCCCCCTGCGCAGACCATACCTTTAGACGTCTTCATTACATAATTGCCAGTTTGTCATAGGTTTGTAAATACAATTCTTGTACGGTTCATGCGTGTTTCATTCCACAAATAAAGAAACTCACAGTTTTAGTTAGGTGCTTTATTTATAAGAAAATATTAAGAAAAGTAAAACAAGATATAAAAGCACAGTATAAAAGTATAAAAGGTAAAACCTTGAATGCCACAAAAAAACAAATATTTCTATATATAAATTCTGATTGTGTGTGTATATATATATATATATATCCATAACCATAATACGCATTTTGCGGTGGTTGATGTTGTGCTGGTGGTGAGAATGTGTTTGGTTGAGGTTGAATGTTATCCATTCTCTGCATTAGCTTCTCAACCATACTGTCAGTGCGGAGGATGCTGGCGATCAACCGTTCCTCCCGGGCCTCACTTATTGCCATGTCCTCCTTCCATTGTTGAGTCATGACTTGCATCTGGTTTACGAGCACATCGACGTCTCTCATTTGCCTTGTTTGCTGGGTCCTTGTTCCTTTAAGAAATGGCAGGTATAAAGTCAGTTGTATCCCTACCGATTAGGCATGTGGTAGTAACCATCTTGACATCCAGGTGTTTGTTAGACTACACAGGATGAGTGAAAGCATGGCATGAAGATTCTTTGTGATGCCCATATGTTGATGCACTTATAATATTGCAAAACTTGCAGGTAGATCATCGGTAATTGTAGCACGCAGTGGAGTAGTTGAAGGTGGTGGAGTGCAAGCTAGAGTCGACCTAACTGAGGAGGTAGCACGCAGTGGAGTAGAAGGTGGTGGAGTTGACGTAGGTGAGGAGGTTCCAGATGAGCCTCTGAGCAGCGTCTCTTCTGGGTCCATTGTAGTATCTATAAGATGGTAGAGCACAAATAATAATAAAACGTTATTTATATAGCACCTTTCATGCAAAAGAATGCAGCTCAAAGTGCTTTACAGCAAATACGTGCGTAATTACGTGCGCAAAAACGTGCACAAAGAAATTACATGCACATAAAAATAGACAACATAAAAACTCAACTATAGTGCAAAAATAAATGTAGAAAGTACAGTTTATGTAATGTACCCTTTATTATGTTTGTAACTAGCTTTCATTCTAAATTGAATTCCTTGCAAGTTAGTGGGAAGGTCTACACGTTTCTCAAAGACTAAGGGCTAGCTAGCAAGTGGCACCCATGTTAGCTTCGAAAGTTACGGTTATCAAGTGGGACCCAAGTTAGCCTTACGTTTTATGATTGTACATTGTTTTCATCGTCGATTTAATTCCTCGCAAGTTATGGGAAGGTACACATGTTTCAACACATATTAGCACTGCTAACACATCTCACAAACAGCATCAGCTAGCATCTGGTATCTAGCACTTGTTTTAGTGTGATGCAACTGAAATTAACTTACCCATGGTAGTTGGCAACTGAACACCCAAATCTACGCCGTTGTGCTCTACTAGGGACTCTTGTGTTGTCCATAGCGTTGTTTGTTTGTTTTTCTGCCCGCCAGGCTCCCAGCAGTCTCTTTCGACTTCCGAGTCACGATCTGGGAGGGAGGAGGGTGTCGGGATTTCAAGCATGCGCAAAGACGCAAAGTCCAGTTCCTTATCCGATTCACCGTTACATGCCACAATAGTCGAACTATCAACTGGATCGGATCGAGTTATCCAGAGGTGTTAATCGGATCGTAGTCGGACCGCACATAGTCGGACAAAGGTGTTTACATGAAACAGATAATTCGATTTCAGTCCGACTAAGCCAGTTATTCGAATCCATGTAACCACGCTGAGTGATCCAGCGTGTTCTCCTCTGGTGGGGCATTTAATAAACTGTCTGTATTTAAGTTCATGGGTGACATTTCCTTTGTTAAAGTCCCTGAGGACAATAACTGAATGCTTTGGTAGAATTTGAGTGGTGTTTAGGGTCGTTGTCTTGTTGAAGTATCCAGCCCCAGCGCAACTTCAACTTTGTCACTGATTCTTGAACATTGTTCACAAGAATCTGCTGATACTGACTGGAATCCATGCGACCTTCAACTTTAACTAAATTGCCAGTACCTCACACAGCCCCACACCATGATGGAACCACCACCAAATTTTACTGTGGGTAGCAAGTGTTTTTCTTGGAATGCTGTGTTCTTCTTCCGCCATGCATACAGCCCCTTGTTATGTCCAAATAACAAAATTTTAGTTTTGTCAGTCCATAGCACCTTATTCCAAAATGAAGCTGGCTTGTCCAAATGTGCTTTAGCATACCTCAAGCGACTCTTTTTGTGGTATGGGTCCAGAAAAGGCTTCTGCCGCATTACTCTCCCATACAGCATCTCCTTGTGCAAAGTGCACTGAATAGTTGAACGATGCAGTGTGACACCATCTGCAGCAAGATCATGTAGGTATTTGGAGCTGGTCTGTGGGTTGAGTTTGACTGTTCTCACCATCCTTTGCCTCTGCTTATCTGAGCTTTTTCTTGGCCTGCCACTACGGGCCTTAACTAGAACTGTGCCTGTGGTCTTCCATTTCCTCACTATGTTCCTCACAGTGGAAACTGACAGCTGAAATCTCTGAGCTAGCTTTTTGCATCCCTTCCCTAAACCATGATTTTGAGCAATCTTTGTTTTCAGGTCATTTGACAGTTGTTTTGAGGCTGGTAAAACGGTTATAGATGCACTGTTTTAAACGCATTGTGTAAGTTGTGAAACTGTATTTATGTGACAGGAGAGAGGTGATTCACAGAACATTATACAAGGAGTTTACAACTTTTGGCAGCGTCTTGGCTAGGTTTTTGAGGTTGGCTGAATACGTTCCGCTTCTGGACATTGAATTGTCTCTGACGAGGGCGATGGCGAGCTATCACTGAAGCCGATCATCTACTTACACTTCTTACTTACACCACGGAGTTGAGGAGCTGGACTGAGATTTCCTGTTGCTGAGGAGAGGGCAGCTTCTTCAGTTCTCATCACCTTAGTGCACCAGTGTGGTAGGACAAAGAGGGCAACAGAGCGCTCGACTGACTTACTCTTTTGATTCCCCTGAACTGAATTGACCACCTTTTGAACAAACCATAAAAGAAAACAAAGAAATACTTATAGGGAATGGATCTTAGAGGACCCAACTGAAGGAACACTGAGAACATTTCAAGGATACGTTTACCATTTCAACAGAATGGTGTTGATAATATGTCAATAAGAGTATAGTCAATGTTGTGCAGGATTTTACTTGAAAATAGTTTTCCCTATGTTTATACGATTCAATTCAATTCATTTCATTTTGTATGGCCCAAAATCGCAAATTACAAATTTGCCTCAGAGGGCTATACAGTCTGTACACATTCAACATCCTCTGTCCCGAAATCCACCATCGGCACAGGAAAAACTCCCCAAAAAAACCCTTCCAAGAGGGAAAAAAGGAAAGAAACCTTAGGGAGAGTCAGAGGAGGGATCCCAGACTACAATGGATGCCATGTGTACAGAATGAACAATATACAATATATGAACAACATGCAATTCCTATGACAGAAATTATTCAAGTAATTTTGAGTAGTAAGCCAGGCGCACAGCAGGACCACTGCAGGGGCAACCACCATCAGATAGAACCACCATCCACAGAAGCCTGTGGGGAGGGAGAGCACAGAGACTTAAGGAGAGGGTAAAGTTGGTTTACGAGTACAGTAATATGATTAATATCAAAAATAATAACTAGAAAAAGCATTTCCTGCTGAAAATGCGTTGGAATGCAAAAAGCTGAAAGCTGCACTGAATATTTAAAAATAGCTGAAAATACAGAAAGTTGAAGGGAATTTGAATACATTTGCTGAAATGACAGATATTTGAAAAGCTGAAATTAATTTGAAATTGCTGAAAATACAGAAATGGGAGAAGCTGAAAGGAATTTCAATAGATTTGCTGAAAAAGCAGAAATGAAAACAGCTGAAATAAATGTGAAATATTGCAAAAAAAGTATACAGAAATGAATATTAAAACATTGCTGTTAATAGAGGCATGAGAAAAGCTGAAATTATTTTAAAGAATTGCTGAAAATACAGGAAGTGGGGAAGCTGAATTCCATCAGATTTTCTAAAAAATACAGAAGTTGCAGGAGCTTAATTGAATTTTAAAAAGCACAGAAATAACAAAAGCTGAGATGAATAAAAAGAGGTTTAAAATTGGTTGTAGTAATATTAGTTATAGTTGTAATTTTGGTATTAGTAGTACTAGCAGTAGCAGTCGGTTTATTATCAATAGCAGTAGAAACAGCTGTAATACTAACACTATTAGCCATAGTAGTATTTGTAATAACATTAGTAGTAGTTGTAGTATTAATAGCAGTAGAAATACTAGTAGTATGGTAGTAGAAGTATCAGTTGTAGTACTAGAAGTACGAGTAATATTCGTAGTGGGAGACAGAATGATTGTTATTCAAACTGACAAGTTTTTAATTAATAGGCCTCATCACAAACATTACAGTAAAAATTCCCTCCATGGGGCTTTTATTTTGAAATTATTGGATTGGGTGGGGTGGGGGGGTGTAGATAGAGGGAGGGAGGGTGAGAGTGTGAGGAAGGGAGGGGTGGTGAGGAAGAGATAAGAGGGAGAGAGAGAGGAGGAGAAATAGACAGACTGAGTGAGTGATTAACCGTGAGAAGAGGTCAGGGTGGAGGGGGGAGGGGGGGCGAGTGTCTTTATCATATTGGTCTGTTGACAGAAAGCATAGCTGCGTCATGTGACTCCACTAATCAGGTCATAGGAGCAGCTGTGAGTCACAGACAGAGATCCTGCAGCGTGTGTACGAGTAACCACGGCAACGGCGCACCTATTGGATTGGGTGGGGTGGGGGGGTGTAGATAGAGGGAGGGAGGGTGAGAGGGTGAGGAAGGGAATGGTGGTGAGGAAGAGATAGAGAGGGAGAGGGGAGGAGAATTAGACAGACTGACTGACTGAGAGTGATTAACAGTGAGAAGAGGTCAGGGTGGAGGGGGGAGGGGGGGCGAGTGTCTTTATCATATTGGTCTGTTGACAGAAAGCATAGCTGCGTCATGTGACTCCACTAATCAGGTCATAGGAGCAGCTGTGAGTCACAGACAGAGATCCTGCAGCGTGTGAGCGAGTAACCACGACAATGACGCACCTGTGCTCATTAACGAGCGGCTGCAAAAGGGCAGACACAGGACAGCGAGTTACACAGAATCCACACCTCAAACAAATGAGAACCAGCGCAAAACTATAACAGCTATCTAAAAAATACGACGTTTTTATGAGACCCAAGACTCTACCGAACGCGTGGATGTGCTTTTTATGTCTGTCCGGTAATAAATACGGCTCCTCTGGCCGTTGACAAAACGTGTACCTTGTGGATTTTTGTGAGAAATATGTCGGCAGATTTGTATTGGAGCCTATGGGGCTTTTGGCAGAGGTTGTGTCACTCAAACACTCCTTGCGCCAAAACTAAAGAACTCTGGGATTCCATGAACGCATTAATCCAATCAGCACAACCATGCCCTCATTAATCTGAAGAAATGAAGCCTCTAGAGTGTATACTTTGGCTGTAAGGACAGAAGTTCCATATTTTTTTAACCAGATTCTGGTGCTGCCTTACACTCTAGCCCTCGAGGTTTCCACTCTGGCAGACGCAATACACACTCATGTAAAAGTCAGAAACGGAGCGAAGAACTAGTGAAACATAATCAGTGATTATGAAAAAAGTACAATAGATATCAAGAAGCAGTTTTTTTCATAAAATAGTTGAGACTTGTGTCAACATTTGAAAGTTTAAATGGTGTCTGTAGCTGAAAGATTTGCGAAGCTGAAAAATCTGAAAGTTGAAGAAGTTTAGGAGGATTTGAAAACAAACTCCATTTGAAAACCTTGTTAAAATATTAATGATTATTGATTTATATAAATTCAAGCATAAGAGGTAGAAAGCTGAAAAGTCATAGCCCTCAAGCCAGAAAGGAGCTGAACATTTTAATATTTGAACGGTTTTAATAGCTGAAAGTGTGAAGGAGTTGAAAGGTGGCGCGGAAGAAATAGAAGAAGTTGAAATAAAGATTCGAAGAACAATACTTGGAATGCATCTTAATGCATTCCAACAATGATGATGATGATGGCAGCAGCAGGCGTCAGCATGGCCACGGTAGGTGTCAGGACCAGGGTCCCGAAGGAACCACGATCTACGGAGACCTGCTAGGGGAGAAAGCACAAAAAAAACTCCCAGAAAGAAGCTGAACTAGAAAATGCATTTCCTGCTGAAAATGCGTTGGAATGCAAAAAGCTGAAAGCTGCACTGAATATTTAAAAATAGCTGAAAATACAGAAAGTTGAAGGGAATTTGAATACATTTGCTGAATATTTAAAAATAGCTGAAAATACAGAAAGTTGAAGGGAATTTGAGTACATTTGCTGAAAAGATTAGAAAAGCTGAAATGAATTTGAAATTGCTGAAAATACAGAAATGGGAGAAGCTGAAAGGAATTTCAATAGATTTGCTGAAAAAGCAGAAATGAAAACAGCTGAAATAAATTTGAAATATTGCAAAAAAATACAGAAATGAAAATTAAAAAATTGCTGTTGATAGAGGCATAAGAATAGCTGAAATTATTTTAAAGAACTGCTGAAAATACAGGAAGTGGGGAAGCTGAATTTCAATAGATTTTCTAAAAACAGAAGTTGCAGGAGCTTAAATTTGTTTAAAATTGTTTGTAGTAATAATAGTAGTAGTATTAGTTATAATTGTGGTATTAGTAGTACTAGCAGTATAAGCAGTAAAAGTAGGTTTAGTATCAATAGCAGTAGAAACAGCTGGAATACTATTAGCCATAGTAGTATTTGTAATAACATTAGTAGTAGTTGTAGTATCAATAGCAGTAGAAATACTAGTAGTATGGTAGTAGAAGTATCAGTTGTAGTACTAGAAGTACGAGTAATATTCGTAGTGGGAGACAGAATGTTTGTTATTCACACTTAAAAGTTTTTAATTAATAGGCCTCATCACAGACATTACAGTAAAAATTCCCTCCATGGGGCTTTTATTTTGAAATTATTGGATTGGGTGGGGTGGGGGGGTGTAGATAGAGGGAGGGAGGGTGAGAGGGTGAGGAAGGGAATGGTGGTGAGGAAGAGATAGAGAGGGAGAGAGGAGGAGAAATAGACAGACATACTGACTGACTGAGTGATAAACAGTGAGAAGAGGTCAGGGTGGAGGGGGGAGGGGGGGCGAGTGTCTTTATCATATTGGTCTGTTGACAGAAAGCATAGCTGCGTCATGTGACTCCACTAATCAGCTCATAGGAGCAGCTTTGAGTCACAGACAGATCCTGCAGCGTGTGAGCGAGTAACCACGACAACGGCGCACCTATTGGATTGGGTGGGGTGGGGGGGTGTAGATAGAGGGAGGGAGGGTGAGAGGGTGAGGAAGGGAGTGGTGGTGAGGAAGAGAGAGAGGGAGAGAGAGAGGAGGAGAATTAGACAGACTGACTGACTGAGTGATTAACAGTGAGAAGAGGTCAGGGTGGAGGGGGGAGGGGGGGCGAGTGTCTTTATCATATTGGTCTGTTGACAGAAAGCATAGCTGCGTCATGTGACTCCACTAATCAGCTCATAGGAGCAGCTTTGAGTCACAGACAGATCCTGCAGCGTGTGAGCGAGTAACCACGACAACGGCGCACCTATTGGATTGGGTGGGGTGGGGGGGTGTAGATAGAGGGAGGGAGGGTGAGAGGGTGAGGAAGGGAGTGGTGGTGAGGAAGAGAGAGAGGGAGAGAGAGAGGAGGAGAATTAGACAGACTGACTGACTGAGTGATTAACAGTGAGAAGAGGTCAGGGTGGAGGGGGGAGGGGGGGCGAGTGTCTTTATCATATTGGTCTGTTGACAGAAAGCATAGCTGCGTCATGTGACTCCACTAATCAGGTCATAGGAGCAGCTGTGAGTCACAGACAGATCCTGCAGCATGTGAGTGCTCGTAACCACGACAACGCCGCACCTGTGCGGCTGCAAAAGAGCAGACACAGGACCACAGGACAGCGAGTTACACAGAATCCACACCTCAAACAAATGAGAACCAGCGCAAAACTATAACAGCTATCTAAAAAATACGGCGTTTGTATGAGACCCAAGACTCTACCGAACGCGTGGATGTGTTTTTATGTCTGTCCGGTAATAAATACGGCTTCTATGGCCGTTTACAAAACGTGTACCTTGTGGATTTTTGTGAGAAATATGTCGGCAGATTTGTATTGGAGCCTATGGGGCTTTTGGCAGAGGTTGTGTCACTCAAACACTCCTTGCGCCAAAACTAAAAAACTCTGGGATTCCATGAACACATTAATCCAATCAGCACAACCATACCCTCATTAATCTGAAGAAATGAAGCCTCTAGAGTGTATACTTTGGCTGCAAGGACAGAAGTTCCATACTTTTTTAACCAGATTTCTGCGCTGCTTCACCCTCTAGCCCGTGAGGTCCCCCTCTAGCAGACGCAATACACACTCATGTAAAAGTCAGAAACGGAGCGAAGAACTAGTGAAACATAATCAGTGATTATGAAAAAAGTACAATAGATATCAAGAAGCAGTTTTTTTCATAAAATAGTTAAGACTTGTGTCAACATTTAAAAGTTTAAATGGTGTCTGTAGCTGAAAGATTTGCAAAGCTGAAAAATCTGAAAGTTGAAGAAGTTTAGGAGGATTTGAAAGCAAACTCCATTTGAAAACCATGTTAAAATATTAATGATTATTGATTTATATAAATTCAAGCTTAAGAGGTAGAAAGCTGAAAAGTCATAGCCCTCAAGCCAGAAAGGAGCTGAACATTTTAATATTTGAAGGATTTTAATAGCTGAAAGTGTGAAGGAGTTGAAAGGGGGCGCGGAAGAAATAGAATAACTAGAAAATGCATTTCCTGCTGAAAATGCGTTGGAATGCAAAAAGCTGAAAGCTGAAATGAACTTTTTAAAATAGCTGAAAATACAGAAAGTTGAAGGGAATTTGAATACATTTGCTGAAATTATAGATATTAGAAAAGCTGAAATGAATTTGAAATTGCTGAAAATACAGAAATGGGAGAAGCTGAAAGGAATTTCAATAGATTTGCTGAAAAAGCAGAAATGAAAACAGCTGAAATAAATTTGAAATATTGCAAAAAAATACAGAAATGAATAGTGAAAAATTGCTGTTGATAGAGGCATAAGAATAGCTGAAATTATTTTAAAGAACTGCTGAAAATACAGGAAGTGGGGAAGCTGAATTTCAATAGATTTTCTAAAAACAGAAGTTGCAGGAGCTTAAATTTGTTTAAAATTGTTTGTAGTAATATTAGTAGTAGTATTAGTTATAATTGTGGTATTAGTAGTACTAGCAGTAATAGTAGGTTTAGTATCAATAGCAGTAGAAACAGCTGTAATACTATTAGCCATAGTCGTATTTGTAATAACATTAGTAGTAGTTGTAGTATTAATAGCAGTAGAAATACTAGTAGTATGGTAGTAGAAGTATCAGTTGTAGTACTAGAAGTACGAGTAATATTCGTAGTGGGAGACAGAATGTTTGTTATTCAAACTAAGAAGTTTTTAATTAATAGGCCTCATCACAAACATTACAGTAAAAATTCCCTCCATGTGGCTTTTATTTTGAAATTATTGGATTGGGTGGGTTGGGGGGGTGTAGATAGAGGGAGGGAGGGTGAGAGGGTGAGGAAGGGAGGGGTGGTGAGGAAGAGATAGAGGGAGAGAGAGAGGAGGAGAAATAGACAGACATACTGACTGACTGAGTGATTAACAGTGAGAAGAGGTCAGGGTGGAGGGGGGAGGGGGGGCGAGTGTCTTTATCATATTGGTCTGTTGACAGAAAGCATAGCTGCGTCATGTGACTCCACTAATCACGTCATTGGAGCAGCTGTGAGTCACACACAGAGATACTGCAGCGTGTTTACGAGTAACCACGGCAACGGCGCACCTATTGGATTGGGTGGGGTGGGGGGGTGTAGATAGAGGGAGGGAGGGTGAGAGGGTGAGGAAGGGAATGGTGGTGAGGAAGAGAGGGAGAGGGGAGGAGAATTAGACTGACTGACTGACTGAGGTGATTAACAGTAAGTAGAGGTCAGGGGGGAGGGGGGAGGGGGGGCTAGTGTCTTTATCATATTGGTCTGTTGACAGAAAGCATAGCTGCGTCATGTGACTCGACTAATCACGTCATTGGAGCAGCTGTGAGTCACACACAGAGATACTGCAGCGTGTTTACGAGTAACCACGGCAACGGCGCACCTATTGGATTGGGTGGGGTGGGGGGGTGTAGATAGAGGGAGGGAGGGTGAGAGGGTGAGGAAGGGAATGGTGGTGAGGAAGAGAGGGAGAGGGGAGGAGAATTAGACTGACTGACTGACTGAGAGTGATTAACAGTAAGTAGAGGTCAGGGTGGAGGGGGGAGGGGGGGCTAGTGTCTTTATCATATTGGTCTGTTGACAGAAAGCATAGCTGCGTCATGTGACTCCACTAATCAGGTCACAAGGAGCAGCTGTGAGCCACAGACAGATCCTGCAGCATGTGAGCGAGTAACCACGACAACGCCGCACCTGTGCGGCTGCAAAAGTGCAGACACAGGACAGCGAGTTACACAGAATCCACACCTCAAACAAATGAGAACCAGCGCAAAACTATAACAGCTATCTAAAAAATACGGCGTTTGTATGAGACCCAAGACTCTACCGAACTCGTGGATGTGTTTTTATGTCTGTCCGGTAATAAATACGGCTCCTATGGCCGTTGACAAAACGTGTACCTTGTGGATTTTTGTGAGAAATATGTCGGCAGATTTGTATTGGAGCCTATGGGGCTTTTGGCAGAGGTTGTGTCACTCAAACACTCCTTGCGCCAAAACTAAAGAACTCTGGGATTCCATGAACACATTAATCCAATCAGCACAACCATACCCTCATTAATCTGAAGAAATGAAGCCTCTAGAGTGTATACTTTGGCTGCAAGGACAGAAGTTCCATACTTTTTTAACCAGATTCCTGCGATGCCCCACACTCTAGCCTCGAGCTCTCCACTCTAGCAGACGCAATACACACTCATGTAAAAGTCAGAAACGGAGCGAAGAACTAGTGAAACATAATCAGTGATTATGAAAAAAGTACAATAGATATCAAGAAGCAGTTTTTTTCATAAAATAGTTAAGACTTGTGTCAACATTTGAGAGTTGAAATGGTGTCTGTAGCTGAAAGATTGGCGTAGCTGAAAAATCTGAAAGTTGAAGAAGTTGAAGAGGATTTGAAAAGCAAACTCCATTTGAAAACCATGTTAAAATATTAACGATTATTGATTTATATAAATTCAAGCATAAGAGGTAGAAAGCTGAAAAGTCATAGCCCTCAAGCCAGAAAGGAGCTGAACATTTTAATATTTGAACGGTTTTAATAGCTGAAAGTGTGAAGGAGTTGAAAGGTGGCGCGGAAGAAATAGAAGAAGAAGATGAAGATGAAGAAATAAAGATTCGAAGAACAATACTTGGAATGCATCGTTAATGCATTCCAACAATAATAAGTCGGAACTAGAAAAGGCATTTCCTGCTGAAAATGCGTTGGAATGCAAAAAGCTGAAAGCTGCACTGAATATTTAAAAATAGCTGAAAATACAGAAAGTTGAAGGGAATTTGAATACATTTGCTGAATATTTAAAAATAGCTGAAAATACAGAAAGTTGAAGGGAATTTGAATACATTTGCTGAAATAAAAGATATTAGAAAAGCTGAAATGCATTTGAAATAGTTGAAAATACAGAAATGGGAGAAGCTGAAAGGAATTTCAATAGATTTGCTGAAAAAGCAGAAATGAAAACAGCTGAAATAAATGTGAAATATTGCAAAACAGAAGTTGCAGGAGCTTAAATGAATTTTAAAAAGTACAGAAATAACAAAAGCTGAGATGAATAAAAAGAGGTTTAAAATTGTTTGTAGTAATGTTAGTTGTAATTTGGGTATTAGTACTAGCAGTAGAAGTCGGTTTAGTATCAATAGCAGTAGAAACAGCTGGAATACTGATACTATTAGCCATAGTAGTATTTTTAATAACATTAGTAGTAGTTGTATTAATAGCAGTAGAAATACTAGTAGTATGGTAGTAGAAGTATCAGTTGTAGTTCTACTAGAAGTACTAGTAATATTCGTAGTGGTTGTAGTAGTATTTGAAAGAGCAATACGTATTTCAACGAAACCGCTTCATGGTTAAGGTACAGATAATCATTGAGGCTTTTAGTTTGTAATGATGGAATTGGGTGAGGGGGGGTTGGGAGACAGAATGTTTGTTATTCAAACTAAGAAGTTTTTAATTAATAGGCCTCATCACAAACATTACAGTAAAAATTCCCTCCATGGGGCTTTTATTTTGAAATTATTGGATTGGGTGGGGTGGGGGGGTGTAGATAGAGGGAGGGAGGGTGAGAGGGTGAGGAAGGGAGGGGTGGTGAGGAAGAGATAGAGGGAGAGAGGAGGAGAAATAGACAGACATACTGACAGACTGTATGATTAACAGTGAGAAGAGGTCAGGGTGGAGGGGGGAGGGGGGGCGAGTGTCTTTATCATATTGGTCTGTTGACAGAAAGCATAGCTGCGTCATGTGACTCCACTAATCAGCTCATAGGAGCAGCTTTGAGCCACAGACAGAGATCCTGCAGCGTGTTTACGAGTAACCACGGCAACAGTGCACCTATTGGATTGGGTGGGGTGGGGGGGTGTAGATAGAGGGAGGGAGGGTGAGAGGGTGAGGAAGGGAGGGGTGGTGAGGAAGAGATAGAGGGAGAGAGGAGGAGAATTAGACAGACTGACTGACTGACTGAGTGATTAACAGTTAGTAGAGGTCAGGGTGGAGGGGGGAGGGGGGGGCGAGTGTCTTTATCATATTGGTCTGTTGACAGAAAGCATAGCTGCGTCATGTGACTCCACTAATCAGGTCACAAGGAGCAGCTGTGAGTCACAGACAGATCCTGCAGCGTGTGAGTGCTCGTAACCACGACAACGCCGCACCTGTGCTCATTAACGGCTGCAAAATGCAGAGACATGGCAGCGAGTTACACAGAATCCACACCTCACTCAAATGAGAACCAGCGCAAAACTATAACAGCTATCTAAAAAATACGGCGTTTGTATGAGACCCAAGACTCTACCGAACGCGTGGATGTGTTTTTATGTCTGTCCGGTAATAAATACGGCTCCTATGGCCGTTTACAAAACGTGTACCTTGTGGATTTTTGTGAGAAATATGTCGGCAGATTTGTATTGGAGCCTATGGGGCTTTTGGCAGAGGTTGTGTCACTCAAACACTCCTTGCGCCAAAACTAAAAAACTCTGGGATTCCATGAACACATTAATCCAATCAGCACAACCATACCCTCATTAATCTGAAGAAATGAAGCCTCTAGAGTGTATACTTTGGCTGCAAGGACAGAAGTTCCATACTTTTTTAACCAGATTTCTGCGCTGCTTCAGCCTCTAGCCCGCGAGCTCTCCACTCTAGCAGACGCAATACACACTCATGTAAAAGTCAGAAACGGAGCGAAAAACTAGTGAAACATAATCAGTGATTATGAAAAAAGTACAATAGATATCAAGAAGCAGTTTTTTTCATAAAATAGTTGAGACTTGTGTGAACATTTGAGAGTTGAAATGGTGTCTGTAGCTGAAAGATTCGCGAAGCTGAAAAATCTGAAAGTTGAAGAAGTTTAGGAGGATTTGAAAGCAAACTCCATTTGAAAACCATGTTAAAATATTAATGATTATTGATTTATATAAATTCAAGCATAAGAGGTAGAAAGCTGAAAAGTCATAGCCCTCAAGCCAGAAAGGAGCTGAACATTTTAATATTTGAACGGTTTAAATAGCTGAAAGTGTGAAGGAGTTGAAAGGTGCCGCGGAAGAAATAGAAGAAGCTGAAGAATAAAGATTCGAAGAACAATACTTGGAATGCATCGTTAATGCATTCCAACAATAAGTCGGAAACTAGAAAAGGCATTTCCTGCTGAAAATGCGTTGGAATGCAAAAAGCTGAAAGCTGCACTGAATATTTAAAAATAGCTGAAAATACAGAAAGTTGAAGGGAAGTTGAATACATTTGCTGAATATTTAAAAATAGCTGAAAATACAGAAAGTTGAAGGGAATTTGAGTACATTTGCTGAATATTTAAAAATAGCTGAAAATACAGAAACTCGAAGGGAATTTGAATACATTTGCTGAAATAAAAGATATTAGAAAAGCTGAAATTAATTTTAAATAGCTGAAAATACAGAAATGGGAGAAGCTGAAAGGAATTTCAATAGATTTGCTGAAAAAGCAGAAATGAAAACAGCTGAAATAAATGTGAAATATTGCAAAAGAAGTTGCAGGAGCTTAAATGAATTTTAAAAAGTACAGAAATAACAAAAGCTGAGATGAATAAAAAGAGGTTTAAAATTGTTTGTAGTAATGTTAGTCGTAATTTGGGTATTAGTACTAGCAGTAGAAGTCGGTTTAGTATCAATAGCAGTAGAAACAGCTGGAATACTGATACTATTAGCCATAGTAGTATTTGTAATAACATTAGTAGTAGTTGTAGTATTAATAGCAGTAGAAATACTAGCAGTATGGTAGTAGAAGTATCAGTTGTAGTACTAGAAGTACGAGTAATATTCGTAGTGGGAGACAGAATGTTTGTTATTCACACTTAAAAGTTTTTAATTAATAGGCCTCATCACAGACATTACAGTAAAAATTCCCTCCATGGGGCTTTTATTTTGAAATTATTGGATTGGGTGGGGTGGGGGGGTGTAGATAGAGGGAGGGAGGGTGAGAGGGTGAGGAAGGGAATGGTGGTGACGAAGAGATAGAGAGGGAGAGGGGAGGAAAATTAGACATACTGACTGACTGAGTGATTAACAGTAAGTAGAGGTCAGGGGGGAGGGGGGAGGGGGGCGAGTGTCTTTATCATATTGGTCTGTTGACAGAAAGCTTAGCTGCGTCATGTGACTCCACTAATCAGGTCACAAGGAGCAGCTGTGAGCCACAGACAGAGATCCTGCAGCGTGTGAGCGAGTAACCACGACAACGGCGCACCTATTGGATTGGGTGGGGTGGGGGGGTGTAGATAGAGGGAGGGAGGGTGAGGGGGTGAGGAAGGGAATGGTGGTGAGGAAGAGAGAGAGGGAGAGGGGAGGAGAATTAGACAGACTGACTGACTGAGAGTGATTAACAGTGAGAAGACGTCAGGGTGGAGGGGGGAGGGGGGGCGAGTGTCTTTATCATATTGGTCTGTTGACAGAAAGCATAGCTGCGTCATGTGACTCCACTAATCAGGTCACAAGGAGCAGCTGTGAGCCACAGACAGATCCTGCAGCGTGTGAGCGAGTAACCACGACAACGCCGCACCCGTGCGGCTGCAAAATGCAGAGACATGGCTGCAAGTTACACAGAATCCACACCTCAAACAAATGAGAACCAGCGCAAAACTATAACAGCTATCTAAAAAATACGGCGTTTGTATGAGACCCAAGACTCTACCGAACGCGTGGATGTGCTTTTTATGTCTGTCCGGTAATAAATACGGCTCCTATGGCCGTTGACAAAACGTGTACCTTGTGGATTTTTGTGAGAAATATGTCGGCAGATTTGTATTGGAGCCTATGGGGCTTTTGGCAGAGGTTGTGTCACTCAAACACTCCTTGCGCCAAAACTAAAAAACTCTGGGATTCCATGAACACATTAATCCAATCAGCACAACCATACCCTCATTAATCTGAAGAAATGAAGCCTCTAGAGTGTATACTTTGGCTGCAAGGACAGAAGTTCCATACTTTTTTAACCAGATTCCTGCGATGCCCCACACTCTAGCCCGCGAGCTCTCCACTCTAGCAGACGCAATACACACTCATGTAAAAGTCAGAAACGGAGCGAAGAACTAGTGAAACATAATCAGTGATTATGAAAAAAGTAGAATAGATATCAAGAAGCAGTTTTTTTCATAAAATAGTTGAGACTTGTGTGAACATTTGAGAGTTGAAATGGTGTCTGTAGCTGAAAGATTGGCGAAGCTGAAAAATCTGAAAGTTGAAGAAGTTGAAGAGGATTTGAAAAGCAAACTCCATTTGAAAACCATGTTAAAATATTAACGATTATTGATTTATATAAATTCAAGCATAAGAGGTAGAAAGCTGAAAAGTCATAGCCCTCAAGCCAGAAAGGAGCTGAACATTTTAATATTTGAACGGTTTTAATAGCTGAAAGTGTGAAGGAGTTGAAAGGTGGCGCGGAAGAAATAGAAGAAGAAGATGAAGATGAAGAAATAAAGATTCGAAGAACAATACTTGGAATGCATCGTTAATGCATTCCAACAACTAGAAAAGGCATTTCCTGCTGAAAATGCGTTGGAATGCAAAAAGCTGAAAGCTGCACTGAATATTTAAAAATAGCTGAAAATACAGAAAGTTGAAGGGAATTTGAATACATTTGCTGAATATTTAAAAATAGCTGAAAATACAGAAAGTTGAAGGGAATTTGAGTACATTTGCTGAAAAGATTAGAAAAGCTGAAATGAATTTGAAATTGCTGAAAATACAGAAATGGGAGAAGCTGAAAGGAATTTCAATAGATTTGCTGAAAAAGCAGAAATGAAAACAGCTGAAATAAATTTGAAATATTGCAAAAAAATACAGAAATGAAAATTAAAAAATTGCTGTTGATAGAGGCATAAGAATAGCTGAAATTATTTTAAAGAACTGCTGAAAATACAGGAAGTGGGGAAGCTGAATTTCAATAGATTTTCTAAAAACAGAAGTTGCAGGAGCTTAAATTTGTTTAAAATTGTTTGTAGTAATAATAGTAGTAGTATTAGTTATAATTGTGGTATTAGTAGTACTAGCAGTATAAGCAGTAAAAGTAGGTTTAGTATCAATAGCAGTAGAAACAGCTGGAATACTATTAGCCATAGTAGTATTTGTAATAACATTAGTAGTAGTTGTAGTATCAATAGCAGTAGAAATACTAGTAGTATGGTAGTAGAAGTATCAGTTGTAGTACTAGAAGTACGAGTAATATTCGTAGTGGGAGACAGAATGTTTGTTATTCACACTTAAAAGTTTTTAATTAATAGGCCTCATCACAGACATTACAGTAAAAATTCCCTCCATGGGGCTTTTATTTTGAAATTATTGGATTGGGTGGGGTGGGGGGGTGTAGATAGAGGGAGGGAGGGTGAGAGGGTGAGGAAGGGAATGGTGGTGAGGAAGAGATAGAGAGGGAGAGAGGAGGAGAAATAGACAGACATACTGACTGACTGAGTGATAAACAGTGAGAAGAGGTCAGGGTGGAGGGGGGAGGGGGGGCGAGTGTCTTTATCATATTGGTCTGTTGACAGAAAGCATAGCTGCGTCATGTGACTCCACTAATCAGCTCATAGGAGCAGCTTTGAGTCACAGACAGATCCTGCAGCGTGTGAGCGAGTAACCACGACAACGGCGCACCTATTGGATTGGGTGGGGTGGGGGGGTGTAGATAGAGGGAGGGAGGGTGAGAGGGTGAGGAAGGGAGTGGTGGTGAGGAAGAGAGAGAGGGAGAGAGAGAGGAGGAGAATTAGACAGACTGACTGACTGAGTGATTAACAGTGAGAAGAGGTCAGGGTGGAGGGGGGAGGGGGGGCGAGTGTCTTTATCATATTGGTCTGTTGACAGAAAGCATAGCTGCGTCATGTGACTCCACTAATCAGCTCATAGGAGCAGCTTTGAGTCACAGACAGATCCTGCAGCGTGTGAGCGAGTAACCACGACAACGGCGCACCTATTGGATTGGGTGGGGTGGGGGGGTGTAGATAGAGGGAGGGAGGGTGAGAGGGTGAGGAAGGGAGTGGTGGTGAGGAAGAGAGAGAGGGAGAGAGAGAGGAGGAGAATTAGACAGACTGACTGACTGAGTGATTAACAGTGAGAAGAGGTCAGGGTGGAGGGGGGAGGGGGGGCGAGTGTCTTTATCATATTGGTCTGTTGACAGAAAGCATAGCTGCGTCATGTGACTCCACTAATCAGGTCATAGGAGCAGCTGTGAGTCACAGACAGATCCTGCAGCATGTGAGTGCTCGTAACCACGACAACGCCGCACCTGTGCGGCTGCAAAAGAGCAGACACAGGACCACAGGACAGCGAGTTACACAGAATCCACACCTCAAACAAATGAGAACCAGCGCAAAACTATAACAGCTATCTAAAAAATACGGCGTTTGTATGAGACCCAAGACTCTACCGAACGCGTGGATGTGTTTTTATGTCTGTCCGGTAATAAATACGGCTCCTATGGCCGTTTACAAAACGTGTACCTTGTGGATTTTTGTGAGAAATATGTCGGCAGATTTGTATTGGAGCCTATGGGGCTTTTGGCAGAGGTTGTGTCACTCAAACACTCCTTGCGCCAAAACTAAAAAACTCTGGGATTCCATGAACACATTAATCCAATCAGCACAACCATACCCTCATTAATCTGAAGAAATGAAGCCTCTAGAGTGTATACTTTGGCTGCAAGGACAGAAGTTCCATACTTTTTTAACCAGATTTCTGCGCTGCTTCACCCTCTAGCCCGTGAGGTCCCCCTCTAGCAGACGCAATACACACTCATGTAAAAGTCAGAAACGGAGCGAAGAACTAGTGAAACATAATCAGTGATTATGAAAAAAGTACAATAGATATCAAGAAGCAGTTTTTTTCATAAAATAGTTAAGACTTGTGTCAACATTTAAAAGTTTAAATGGTGTCTGTAGCTGAAAGATTTGCAAAGCTGAAAAATCTGAAAGTTGAAGAAGTTTAGGAGGATTTGAAAGCAAACTCCATTTGAAAACCATGTTAAAATATTAATGATTATTGATTTATATAAATTCAAGCTTAAGAGGTAGAAAGCTGAAAAGTCATAGCCCTCAAGCCAGAAAGGAGCTGAACATTTTAATATTTGAAGGATTTTAATAGCTGAAAGTGTGAAGGAGTTGAAAGGGGGCGCGGAAGAAATAGAATAATAAGTCGGAAACTAGAAAAGGCATTTCCTGCTGAAAATGCGTTGGAATGCAAAAAGCTGAAAGCTGCACTGAATATTTAAAAATAGCTGAAAATACAGAAAGTTGAAGGGAAGTTGAATACATTTGCTGAATATTTAAAAATAGCTGAAAATACAGAAAGTTGAAGGGAATTTGAGTACATTTGCTGAATATTTAAAAATAGCTGAAAATACAGAAACTCGAAGGGAATTTGAATACATTTGCTGAAATAAAAGATATTAGAAAAGCTGAAATTAATTTTAAATAGCTGAAAATACAGAAATGGGAGAAGCTGAAAGGAATTTCAATAGATTTGCTGAAAAAGCAGAAATGAAAACAGCTGAAATAAATGTGAAATATTGCAAAAGAAGTTGCAGGAGCTTAAATGAATTTTAAAAAGTACAGAAATAACAAAAGCTGAGATGAATAAAAAGAGGTTTAAAATTGTTTGTAGTAATGTTAGTCGTAATTTGGGTATTAGTACTAGCAGTAGAAGTCGGTTTAGTATCAATAGCAGTAGAAACAGCTGGAATACTGATACTATTAGCCATAGTAGTATTTGTAATAACATTAGTAGTAGTTGTAGTATTAATAGCAGTAGAAATACTAGCAGTATGGTAGTAGAAGTATCAGTTGTAGTACTAGAAGTACGAGTAATATTCGTAGTGGGAGACAGAATGTTTGTTATTCACACTTAAAAGTTTTTAATTAATAGGCCTCATCACAGACATTACAGTAAAAATTCCCTCCATGGGGCTTTTATTTTGAAATTATTGGATTGGGTGGGGTGGGGGGGTGTAGATAGAGGGAGGGAGGGTGAGAGGGTGAGGAAGGGAATGGTGGTGACGAAGAGATAGAGAGGGAGAGGGGAGGAAAATTAGACATACTGACTGACTGAGTGATTAACAGTAAGTAGAGGTCAGGGGGGAGGGGGGAGGGGGGCGAGTGTCTTTATCATATTGGTCTGTTGACAGAAAGCTTAGCTGCGTCATGTGACTCCACTAATCAGGTCACAAGGAGCAGCTGTGAGCCACAGACAGAGATCCTGCAGCGTGTGAGCGAGTAACCACGACAACGGCGCACCTATTGGATTGGGTGGGGTGGGGGGGTGTAGATAGAGGGAGGGAGGGTGAGGGGGTGAGGAAGGGAATGGTGGTGAGGAAGAGAGAGAGGGAGAGGGGAGGAGAATTAGACAGACTGACTGACTGAGAGTGATTAACAGTGAGAAGACGTCAGGGTGGAGGGGGGAGGGGGGGCGAGTGTCTTTATCATATTGGTCTGTTGACAGAAAGCATAGCTGCGTCATGTGACTCCACTAATCAGGTCACAAGGAGCAGCTGTGAGCCACAGACAGATCCTGCAGCGTGTGAGCGAGTAACCACGACAACGCCGCACCCGTGCGGCTGCAAAATGCAGAGACATGGCTGCAAGTTACACAGAATCCACACCTCAAACAAATGAGAACCAGCGCAAAACTATAACAGCTATCTAAAAAATACGGCGTTTGTATGAGACCCAAGACTCTACCGAACGCGTGGATGTGCTTTTTATGTCTGTCCGGTAATAAATACGGCTCCTATGGCCGTTGACAAAACGTGTACCTTGTGGATTTTTGTGAGAAATATGTCGGCAGATTTGTATTGGAGCCTATGGGGCTTTTGGCAGAGGTTGTGTCACTCAAACACTCCTTGCGCCAAAACTAAAAAACTCTGGGATTCCATGAACACATTAATCCAATCAGCACAACCATACCCTCATTAATCTGAAGAAATGAAGCCTCTAGAGTGTATACTTTGGCTGCAAGGACAGAAGTTCCATACTTTTTTAACCAGATTCCTGCGATGCCCCACACTCTAGCCCGCGAGCTCTCCACTCTAGCAGACGCAATACACACTCATGTAAAAGTCAGAAACGGAGCGAAGAACTAGTGAAACATAATCAGTGATTATGAAAAAAGTAGAATAGATATCAAGAAGCAGTTTTTTTCATAAAATAGTTGAGACTTGTGTGAACATTTGAGAGTTGAAATGGTGTCTGTAGCTGAAAGATTGGCGAAGCTGAAAAATCTGAAAGTTGAAGAAGTTGAAGAGGATTTGAAAAGCAAACTCCATTTGAAAACCATGTTAAAATATTAACGATTATTGATTTATATAAATTCAAGCATAAGAGGTAGAAAGCTGAAAAGTCATAGCCCTCAAGCCAGAAAGGAGCTGAACATTTTAATATTTGAACGGTTTTAATAGCTGAAAGTGTGAAGGAGTTGAAAGGTGGCGCGGAAGAAATAGAAGAAGAAGATGAAGATGAAGAAATAAAGATTCGAAGAACAATACTTGGAATGCATCGTTAATGCATTCCAACAACTAGAAAAGGCATTTCCTGCTGAAAATGCGTTGGAATGCAAAAAGCTGAAAGCTGCACTGAATATTTAAAAATAGCTGAAAATACAGAAAGTTGAAGGGAATTTGAATACATTTGCTGAATATTTAAAAATAGCTGAAAATACAGAAAGTTGAAGGGAATTTGAGTACATTTGCTGAAAAGATTAGAAAAGCTGAAATGAATTTGAAATTGCTGAAAATACAGAAATGGGAGAAGCTGAAAGGAATTTCAATAGATTTGCTGAAAAAGCAGAAATGAAAACAGCTGAAATAAATTTGAAATATTGCAAAAAAATACAGAAATGAAAATTAAAAAATTGCTGTTGATAGAGGCATAAGAATAGCTGAAATTATTTTAAAGAACTGCTGAAAATACAGGAAGTGGGGAAGCTGAATTTCAATAGATTTTCTAAAAACAGAAGTTGCAGGAGCTTAAATTTGTTTAAAATTGTTTGTAGTAATAATAGTAGTAGTATTAGTTATAATTGTGGTATTAGTAGTACTAGCAGTATAAGCAGTAAAAGTAGGTTTAGTATCAATAGCAGTAGAAACAGCTGGAATACTATTAGCCATAGTAGTATTTGTAATAACATTAGTAGTAGTTGTAGTATCAATAGCAGTAGAAATACTAGTAGTATGGTAGTAGAAGTATCAGTTGTAGTACTAGAAGTACGAGTAATATTCGTAGTTGGAGACAGAATGTTTGTTATTCACACTTAAAAGTTTTTAATTAATAGGCCTCATCACAGACATTACAGTAAAAATTCCCTCCATGGGGCTTTTATTTTGAAATTATTGGATTGGGTGGGGTGGGGGGGTGTAGATAGAGGGAGGGAGGGTGAGAGGGTGAGGAAGGGAGGGGTGGTGAGGAAGAGATAGAGGGAGAGAGAGAGAGGAGAAATAGACAGACATACTGACTGACTGAGTGATTAACAGTGAGAAGAGGTCAGGGTGGAGGGGGGAGGGGGGCGAGTGTCTTTATCATATTGGTCTGTTGACAGAAAGCATAGCTGCGTCATGTGACTCCACTAATCAGGTCATAGGAGCAGCTTTGAGCCACAGACAGAGATCCTGCAGCGTGTGAGCGAGTAACCACGACAACGGCGCACCTATTGGATTGGGTGGGGTGGGGGGGTGTAGATAGAGGGAGGGAGGGTGAGAGGGTGAGGAATGGAGGGGTGGTGAGGAAGAGATAGAGAGGGAGAGGGGAGGAGAATTAGACAGACTGACTGACTGAGAGTGATTAACAGTGAGAAGAGGTCAGGGTGGAGGGGGGAGGGGGGGCGAGTGTCTTTATCATATTGGTCTGTTGACAGAAAGCATAGCTGCGTCATGTGACTCCACTAATCAGGTCACAAGGAGCAGCTGTGAGTCACAGACAGATCCTGCAGCGTGTGAGTGCTCGTAACCACGACAACGCCGCACCTGTGCGGCTGCAAAAGGGAGAGACATGGCAGCAAGTTACACAGAATCCACACCTCAAACAAATGGGAACCAGCGCAAAACTATAACAGCTATCTAAAAAATACGGCGTTTGTATGAGACCCAAGACTCTACCGAACGCGTGGATGTGCTTTTTATGTCTGTCCGGTAATAAATACGGCTCCTATGGCCGTTTACAAAACGTGTACCTTGTGGATTTTTGTGAGAAATATGTCGGCAGATTTGTATTGGAGCCTATGGGGCTTTTGGCAGAGGTTGTGTCACTCAAACACACCTTGCGCCAAAACTAAAGAACTCTGGGATTCCATGAACACATTAATCCAATCAGCACAACCATACCCTCATTAATCTGAAGAAATGAAGCCTCTAGAGTGTATACTTTGGCTGCAAGGACAAAAGTTCCATATTTTTTTAACCAGATTCCTGCGATGCCCCACACTCTAGCCCTGGAGCTCTCCACTCTAGCAGACGCAATACACACTCATGTAAAAGTCAGAAACGGAGCGAAGAACTAGTGAAACATAATCAGTGATTATGAAAAAAGTACAATAGATATCAAGAAGCAGTTTTTTTCATAAAATAGTTGAGACTTGTGTCAACATTTGAAAGTTTAAATGGTGTCTGTAGCTGAAAGATTGGGGAAGCTGAAAAGTCTGAAAGTTGAAGAAGTTTAAGGAGGATTTGAAAACAATTTCCATTGGAAAACCATGTTAAAATATTTATGATTATTGATTTATATAAATTCAAGCATAAGTGGTAGAAAGCTGAAAAGTCATAGCCTTAAAGCCAGAAAGGAGCTGAACATTTTAATATTTGAACGGTTTAAATAGCTGAAAATGTGAAGGAGTTGAAAGGTCGCGCGGAAGAAATAGAATAACTAGAAAAGGCATTTCCTGCTGAAAATGCGTTGGAATGCAAAAAGCTGAAAGCTGCACTGAATATTTGAAAATAGCTGAAAATACAGAAAGTTGAAGGGAATTTGAATACATCTGAAACTAGAAAATGCATTTCCTGCTGAAAATGCGTTGGAATGCAAAAAGCTGAAAGCTGCACTGAATATTTGAAAATAGCTGAAAATACAGAAAGTTGAAGGGAATTTGAATACATTTGCTGAAAAGCTGAAATGAATTTGAAATTGCTGAAAATACAGAAATGGGAGAAGCTGAAAGGAATCAATAGATTTGCTGAAAAAGCAGAAATGAAAACAGCTGAAATAAATTTGAAATATTGCAAAAAAATACAGAAATGAATATTAAAAAATTGCTGTTGATAGAGGCATAAGAATAGCTGAAATTATTTTAAAGAACTGCTGAAAATACAGGAAGTGGGGAAGCTGAATTTCAATAGATTTTCTAAAAACAGAAGTTGCAGGAGCTTAAATTTGTTTAAAATTGTTTGTAGTAATATTAGTAGTAGTATTAGTTATAATTGTGGTATTAGTAGTACTAGCAGTATAAGCAGTAATAGTAGGTTTAGTATCAATAGCAGTAGAAACAGCTGGAATACTATTAGCCATAGTAGTATTTGTAATAACATTAGTAGTAGTTGTAGTATTAATAGCAGTAGAAATACTAGTAGTATGGTAGTAGAAGTATCAGTTGTAGTACTAGAAGTACGAGTAATATTCGTAGTGGGAGACAGAATGTTTGTTATTCACACTTAAAAGTTTTTAATTAATAGGCCTCATCACAGACATTACAGTAAAAATTCCCTCCATGGGGCTTTTATTTTGAAATTATTGGATTGGGTGGGGTGGGGGGGAGTAGATAGAGGGAGGGAGGGTGAGAGGGTGAGGAAGGGAGGGGTGGTGAGGAAGAGATAGAGGGAGAGAGGGAGAGAGGAGAAATAGACAGACATACTGACTGAGAGTGATTAACAGTGAGCAGAGGTCAGGGTGGAGGGGGGAGGGGGGGGCGAGTGTCTTTATCATATTGGTCTGTTGACAGAAAGCATAGCTGCGTCATGTGACTCCACTAATCAGGTCATAGGAGCAGCTGTGAGTCACAGACAGATCCTGCAGCGTGTGAGTGCTCGTAACCACGACAACGGCGCACCTGTGATCATTAACGATCTACTGCAAAAGACAGAGACATGGCAGCAAGTTACACAGAATCCACACCTCAAACAAATGGGAACCAGCGCAAAACTATAACAGCTATCTAAAAAATACGGCGTTTGTATGAGACCCAAGACTCTACCGAACGCGTGGATGTGTTTTTATGTCTGTCCGGTAATAAATACGGCTCCTATGGCCGTTTACAAAACGTGTACCTTGTGGATTTTTGTGAGAAATATGTCGGCAGATTTGTATTGGAGCCTATGGGGCTTTTGGCAGAGGTTGTGTCACTCAAACACACCTTGCGCCAAAACTAAAGAACTCTGGGATTCCATGAACACATTAATCCAATCAGCACAACCATACCCTCATTAATCTGAAGAAATGAAGCCTCTAGAGTGTATACTTTGGCTGCAAGGACAAAAGTTCCATATTTTTTTAACCAGATTCCTGCGATGCCCCACACTCTAGCCTCGAGCTCTCCACTCTAGCAGACGCAATACACACTCATGTAAAAGTCAGAAACGGAGCGAAGAACTAGTGAAACATAATCAGTGATTATGAAAAAAGTACAATAGATATCAAGAAGCAGTTTTTTTCATAAAATAGTTGAGACTTGTGTGAACATTTGAGAGTTGAAATGGTGTCTGTAGCTGAAAGATTGGCGAAGCTGAAAAATCTGAAAGTTGAAGAAGTTGAAGAGGATTTGAAAAGCAAACTCCATTTGAAAACCATGTTAAAATATTAACGATTATTGATTTATATAAATTCAAGTTTAAGAGGTAGAAAGCTGAAAAGTCATAGCCCGGAAGCCAGAAAGAAGCTGAACATTTTAATATTTGAAGGATTTTAATAGCTGAAAGTGTGAAGGAGTTGAAAGGTGCCACGGAAGAAATAGAAGAATAACTAGAAAATGCATTTCCTGCTGAAAATGCGTTGGAATGCAAAAAGCTGAAAGCTGAAATGAACTTTTTAAAATAGCTGAAAATACAGAAAGTTGAAGGGAATTTGAATACATTTGCTGAAATTATAGATATTAGAAAAGCTGAAATGAATTTGAAATTGCTGAAAATACAGAAATGGGAGAAGCTGAAAGGAATTTCAATAGATTTGCTGAAAAAGCAGAAATGAAAACAGCTGAAATAAATTTGAAATATTGCAAAAAAATACAGAAATGAATCGTGAAAAATTGCTGTTGATAGAGGCATAAGAATAGCTGAAATTATTTTAAAGAACTGCTGAAAATACAGGAAGTGGGGAAGCTGAATTTCAATAGATTTTCTAAAAACAGAAGTTGCAGGAGCTTAAATTTGTTTAAAATTGTTTGTAGTAATATTAGTAGTAGTATTAGTTATAATTGTGGTATTAGTAGTACTAGCAGTAATAGTAGGTTTAGTATCAATAGCAGTAGAAACAGCTGTAATACTATTAGCCATAGTCGTATTTGTAATAACATTAGTAGTAGTTGTAGTATTAATAGCAGTAGAAATACTAGTAGTATGGTAGTAGAAGTATCAGTTGTAGTACTAGAAGTACGAGTAATATTCGTAGTGGGAGACAGAATGTTTGTTATTCAAACTAAGAAGTTTTTAATTAATAGGCCTCATCACAAACATTACAGTAAAAATTCCCTCCATGTGGCTTTTATTTTGAAATTATTGGATTGGGTGGGTTGGGGGGGTGTAGATAGAGGGAGGGAGGGTGAGAGGGTGAGGAAGGGAGGGGTGGTGAGGAAGAGATAGAGGGAGAGAGAGAGGAGGAGAAATAGACAGACATACTGACTGACTGAGTGATTAACAGTAAGAAGAGGTCAGGGTGGAGGGGGGAGGGGGGGCGAGTGTCTTTATCATATTGGTCTGTTGACAGAAAGCATAGCTGCGTCATGTGACTCCACTAATCAGGTCATTGGAGCAGCTGTGAGTCACACACAGAGATACTGCAGCGTGTTTACGAGTAACCACGGCAACGGCGCACCTATTGCATTGGGTGGGGTGGGGGGGTGTAGATAGAGGGAGGGAGGGTGAGAGGGTGAGGAAGGGAATGGTGGTGAGGAAGAGAGGGAGAGGGGAGGAGAATTAGACTGACTGAGAGTGATTAACAGTAAGTAGAGGTCAGGGGGGAGGGGGGAGGGGGGGCTAGTGTCTTTATCATATTGGTCTGTTGACAGAAAGCATAGCTGCGTCATGTGACTCCACTAATCACGTCATTGGAGCAGCTGTGAGTCACACACAGAGATACTGCAGCGTGTTTACGAGTAACCACGGCAACGGCGCACCTATTGGATTGGGTGGGGTGGGGGGGTGTAGATAGAGGGAGGGAGGGTGAGAGGGTGAGGAAGGGAATGGTGGTGAGGAAGAGAGGGAGAGGGGAGGAGAATTAGACTGACTGACTGACTGAGAGTGATTAACAGTAAGTAGAGGTCAGGGTGGAGGGGGGAGGGGGGCTAGTGTCTTTATCATATTGATCTGTTGACAGAAAGCATAGCTGCGTCATGTGACTCCACTAATCAGGTCATAGGAGCGAGCAGCTGTGAGCCACAGACAGATCCTGCAGCATGTGAGTGCTCGTAACCACGACAACGCCGCACCTGTGCGGCTGCAAAAGTGCAGACACAGGACAGCGAGTTACACAGAATCCACACCTCAAACAAATGAGAACCAGCGCAAAACTATAACAGCTATCTAAAAAAATACGGCGTTTGTATGAGACCCAAGACTCTACCGAACGCGTGGATGTGTTTTTATGTCTGTCCGGTAATAAATACGGCTCCTATGGCCGTTGACAAAACGTGTACCTTGTGGATTTTTGTGAGAAATATGTCGGCAGATTTGTATTGGAGCCTATGGGGCTTTTGGCAGAGGTTGTGTCACTCAAACACTCCTTGCGCCAAAACTAAAGAACTCTGGGATTCCATGAACACATTAATCCAATCAGCACAACCATACCCTCATTAATCTGAAGAAATGAAGCCTCTAGAGTGTATACTTTGGCTGCAAGGACAGAAGTTCCATATTTTTTTTACCAGATTCCTGCGATGCCCCACACTCTAGCCCGCGAGGTCCCCCTCTAGCAGACGCAATACACACTCATGTAAAAGTCAGAAACGGAGCGAAGAACTAGTGAAACATAATCAGTGATTATGAAAAAAGTACAATAGATATCAAGAAGCAGTTTTTTTCATAAAATAGTTAAGACTTGTGTCAACATTTGAAAGTTGAAATGGTGTCTGTAGCTGAAAGATTTGCGAAGCTGAAAAATCTGAAAGTTGAAGAAGTTTAGGAGGATTTGAAGGCAAACTCCATTTGAAAACCATGTTAAAATATTAATGATTATTGATTTATATAAATTCAAGCATAAGATGTAGAAAGCTGAAAAGTCATAGCCCTCAAGCCAGAAAGGAGCTGAACATTTTAATATTTGAAGGATTTTAATAGCTGAAAATGTGAAGGAGTTGAAAGGGGGCGCGGAAGAAATAGAAGAAGTTGAAGAAACTAGAAAATGCATTTCCTGCTGAAAATGCGTTGGAATGCAAAAAGCTGAAAGCTGAAATGAACTTTTTAAAATAGCTGAAAATACAGAAAGTTGAAGGGAATTTGAATACATTTGCTGAAATTATAGATATTAGAAAAGCTGAAATGAATTTGAAATTGCTGAAAATACAGAAATGGGAGAAGCTGAAAGGAATTTCAATAGATTTGCTGAAAAAGCAGAAATGAAAACAGCTGAAATAAATTTGAAATATTGCAAAAAAATACAGAAATGAATATTGAAAAATTGCTGTTGATAGAGGCATAATAGCTGAAATTATTTTAAAGAACTGCTGAAAATACAGGAAGTGGGGAAGCTGAATTTCAATAGATTTTCTAAAAACAGAAGTTGCAGGAGCTTAAATTTGTTTAAAATTGTTTGTAGTAATATTAGTAGTAGTATTAGTTATAATTGTGGTATTAGTAGTACTAGCAGTAATAGTAGGTTTAGTATCAATAGCAGTAGAAACAGCTGTAATACTATTAGCCATAGTCGTATTTGTAATAACATTAGTAGTAGTTGTAGTATTAATAGCAGTAGAAATACTAGTAGTATGGTAGTAGAAGTATCAGTTGTAGTACTAGAAGTACGAGTAATATTCGTAGTGGGAGACAGAATGTTTGTTATTCAAACTAAGAAGTTTTTAATTAATAGGCCTCATCACAAACATTACAGTAAAAATTCCCTCCATGTGGCTTTTATTTTGAAATTATTGGATTGGGTGGGTTGGGGGGGTGTAGATAGAGGGAGGGAGGGTGAGAGGGTGAGGAAGGGAGGGGTGGTGAGGAAGAGATAGAGGGAGAGGAGGAGAAATAGACATACTGACTGACTGAGTGATTAACAGTGAGAAGAGGTCAGGGTGGAGGGGGGAGGGGGGGCGAGTGTCTTTATCATATTGGTCTGTTGACAGAAAGCATAGCTGCGTCATGTGACTCCACTAATCACGTCATAGAAGCAGCTGTGAGTCACACACAGAGATACTGCAGCGTGTTTACGAGTAACCACGGCAACGGCGCACCTATTGCATTGGGTGGGGTGGGGGGGTGTAGATAGAGGGAGGGAGGGTGAGAGGGTGAGGAAGGGAATGGTGGTGAGGAAGAGAGGGAGAGGGGAGGAGAATTAGACTGACTGACTGACTGAGAGTGATTAACAGTAAGTAGAGGTCAGGGTGGAGGGGGGAGGGGGGGCGAGTGTCTTTATCATATTGGTCTGTTGACAGAAAGCATAGCTGCGTCATGTGACTCCACTAATCAGGTCACAAGGAGCAGCTGTGAGCCACAGACAGATCCTGCAGCATGTGAGTGCTCGTAACCACGACAACGCCGCACCTGTGCGGCTGCAAAGGGGCAGACACAGGACAGCGAGTTACACAGAATCCACACCTCAAACAAATGAGAACCAGCGCAAAACTATAACAGCTATCTAAAAAATACGGCGTTTGTATGAGACCCAAGACTCTACCGAACGCGTGGATGTGCGTTTTATGTCTGTCCGGTAATAAATACGGCTCCTATGGCCGTTGACAGAACGTGTACCTTGTGGATTTTTGTGAGAAATATGTCGGCAGATTTGTATTGGAGCCTATGGGGCTTTTGGCAGAGGTTGTGTCACTCAAACACACCTTGCGCCAAAACTAAAGAACTCTGGGATTCCATGAACACATTAATCCAATCAGCACAACCATACCCTCATTAATCTGAAGAAATGAAGCCTCTAGAGTGTATACTTTGGCTGCAAGGACAGAAGTTCCATACTTTTTAAACCAGATTTCTGCGATGCCCCACACTCTAGCCTGCGAGGCCCCGCCTCTAGCAGACGCAATACACACTCATGTAAAAGTCAGAAACGGAGCGAAGAACTAGTGAAACATAATCAGTGATTATGAAAAAAGTACAATAGATATCAAGAAGCAGTTTTTTTCATAAAATAGTTAAGACTTGTGTCAACATTTGAAAGTTGAAATGGTGTCTGTAGCTGAAAGATTTGCGAAGCTGAAAAATCTGAAAGTTGAAGAAGTTTAGGAGGATTTGAAGGCAAACTCCATTTGAAAACCATGTTAAAATATTAATGATTATTGATTTATATAAATTCAAGCATAAGATGTAGAAAGCTGAAAAGTCATAGCCCTCAAGCCAGAAAGGAGCTGAACATTTTAATATTTGAAGGATTTTAATAGCTGAAAATGTGAAGGAGTTGAAAGGGGGCGCGGAAGAAATAGAAGAAGTTGAAGAAATAAAGATTCGAAGAACAATACTTGGAATGCATCTAATGCATTCCAACAATAAAGATTCGAAGAACAATACTTGGAATGCATCTCAATGCATTCCAACAATAAGTATAAGTCGGAAATAAAGATTCGAAGAACAATACTTGGAATGCTTAAAGCATTCCAACTAATAACTAGAAAAGGCATTTCCTGCTGAAAATGCGTTGGAATGCAAAAAGCTGAAAGCTGCACTGAATATTTAAAAATAGCTGAAAATACAGAAAGTTGAAGGGAATTTGAATACATTTGCTGAATATTTAAAAAATAGCTGAAAATACAGAAAGTTGAAGGGAATTTGAGTACATTTGCTGAATATTTAAAAATAGCTGAAAATACAGAAAGTTGAAGGGAATTTGAGTACATTTGCTGAATATTTAAAAATAGCTGAAAATACAGAAAGTTGAAGGGAATTTGAATACATTTGCTGAAATAAAAGATATTAGAAAAGCTGAAATTAATTTGAAATAGCTGAAAATACAGAAATGGGAGAAACTGAAAGGAATTTCAATAGATTTGCTGAAAAAGCAGAAATGAAAACAGCTGAAATAAATGTGAAATATTGCAAAACAGAAGTTGCAGGAGCTTAAATGAATTTTAAAAAGTACAGAAATAACAAAAGCTGAGATGAATAAAAAGAGGTTTAAAATTGTTTGTAGTAATGTTAGTTGTAATTTGGGTATTAGTACTAGCAGTAGAAGTCGGTTTAGTATCAATAGCAGTAGAAACAGCTGGAATACTGATACTATTAGCCATAGTAGTATTTTTAATAACATTAGTAGTAGTTGTATTAATAGCAGTAGAAATACTAGTAGTATGGTAGTAGAAGTATCAGTTGTAGTTCTACTAGAAGTACTAGTAATATTCGTAGTGGTTATAGTAGTATTTGAAAGAGCAATGCGTATTTCAACGAAACCGCTTCATGGTTAAGGTACAGATAATCATTGAAGCTTTTAGTTTGTAATGATGGAATTGGGTGAGGGGGGGTTGGGAAACAGAATGTTTGTTATTCAAACTAAGAAGTTTTTAATTAATAGGCCTCATCACAAACATTACAGTAAAAATTCCCTCCATGGGGCTTTTATTTTGAAATTATTGGATTGGGTGGGGTGGGGGGGTGTAGATAGAGGGAGGGAGGGTGAGAGGGTGAGGAAGGGAGGGGTGGTGAGGAAGAGATAGAGGGAGAGAGAGAGGAGGAGAAATAGACAAACATACTGACTGACTGAGTGATTAACAGTGAGAAGAGGTCAGGGTGGAGGGGGGGGGGGGGGGGGGGCGAGTGTCTTTATCATATTGGTCTGTTGACAGAAAGCATAGCTGCGTCATGTGACTCCACTAATCACGTCATTGGAGCAGCTGTGAGTCACACACAGAGATACTGCAGCGTGTTTACGAGTAACCACGGCAACGGCGCACCTATTGGATTGGGTGGGGTGGGGGGGTGTAGATAGAGGGAGGGAGGGTGAGAGGGTGAGGAAGGGAATGGTGGTGAGGAAGAGAGGGAGAGGGGAGGAGAATTAGACTGACTGACTGACTGAGAGTGATTAACAGTAAGTAGAGGTCAGGGTGGAGGGGGGAGGGGGGGCGAGTGTCTTTATCATATTGGTCTGTTGACAGAAAGCATAGCTGCGTCATGTGACTCCACTAATCAGGTCATAGGAGCGAGCAGCTGTGAGCCACAGACAGATCCTGCAGCATGTGAGTGCTCGTAACCACGACAACGACGCACCTGTGCGGCTGCAAAAGTGCAGACACAGGACAGCGAGTTACACAGAATCCACACCTCAAACAAATGAGAACCAGCGCAAAACTATAACAGCTATCTAAAAAATACGGCGTTTGTATGAGACCCAAGACTCTACCGAACGCGTGGATGTGTTTTTATGTCTGTCCGGTAATAAATACGGCTCCTATGGCCGTTGACAAAACGTGTACCTTGTGGATTTTTGTGAGAAATATGTCGGCAGATTTGTATTGGAGCCTATGGGGCTTTTGGCAGAGGTTGTGTCACTCAAACACTCCTTGCGCCAAAACTAAAGAACTCTGGGATTCCATGAACACATTAATCCAATCAGCACAACCATACCCTCATTAATCTGAAGAAATGAAGCCTCTAGAGTGTATACTTTGGCTGCAAGGACAGAAGTTCCATATTTTTTTTACCAGATTCCTGCGATGCCCCACACTCTAGCCGTCGAGGTCCCCCTCTAGCAGACGCAATACACACTCATGTAAAAGTCAGAAACGGAGCGAAGAACTAGTGAAACATAATCAGTGATTATGAAAAAAGTACAATAGATATCAAGAAGCAGTTTTTTTCATAAAATAGTTGAGACTTGTGTGAACATTTGAGAGTTGAAATGGTGTCTGTAGCTGAAAGATTTGCAAAGCTGAAAAATCTGAAAGTTGAAGAAGTTTAGGAGGATTTGAAAGCAAACTCCATTTGAAAACCATGTTAAAATATTAATGATTATTGATTTATATAAATTCAAGCATAAGAGGTAGAAAGCTGAAAAGTCATAGCCCTCAAGCCAGAAAGGAGCTGAACATTTTAATATTTGAACGGTTTTAATAGCTGAAAGTGTGAAGGAGTTGAAAGGTGCCGCGGAAGAAATAGAAGAAGAAGATGAAGTTGAAGAACTAGAAAAGGCATTTCCTGCTGAAAATGCGTTGGAATGCAAAAAGCTGAAAGCTGAAATGAACTTTTTAAAATAGCTGAAAATACAGAAAGTTGAAGGGAATTTGAATACATTTGCTGAAATTATAGATATTAGAAAAGCTGAAATGAATTTGAAATTGCTGAAAATACAGAAATGGGAGAAGCTGAAAGGAATTTCAATAGATTTGCTGAAAAAGCAGAAATGAAAACAGCTGAAATAAATTTGAAATATTGCAAAAAAATACAGAAATGAATAGTGAAAAATTGCTGTTGATAGAGGCATAAGAATAGCTGAAATTATTTTAAAGAACTGCTGAAAATACAGGAAGTGGGGAAGCTGAATTTCAATAGATTTTCTAAAAACAGAAGTTGCAGGAGCTTAAATTTGTTTAAAATAGTTTGTAGTAATATTAGTAGTAGTATTAGTTATAATTGTGGTATTAGTAGTACTAGCAGTAATAGTAGGTTTAGTATCAATAGCAGTAGAAACAGCTGTAATACTATTAGCCATAGTCGTATTTGTAATAACATTAGTAGTAGTTGTAGTATTAATAGCAGTAGAAATACTAGTAGTATGGTAGTAGAAGTATCAGTTGTAGTACTAGAAGTACGAGTAATATTCGTAGTGGGAGACAGAATGTTTGTTATTCAAACTAAGAAGTTTTTAATTAATAGGCCTCATCACAAACATTACAGTAAAAATTCCCTCCATGTGGCTTTTATTTTGAAATTATTGGATTGGGTGGGTTGGGGGGGTGTAGATAGAGGGAGGGAGGGTGAGAGGGTGAGGAAGGGAGGGGTGGTGAGGAAGAGATAGAGGGAGAGAGAGAGGAGGAGAAATAGACAGACATACTGACTGACTGAGTGATTAACAGTAAGAAGAGGTCAGGGTGGAGGGGGGAGGGGGGGCGAGTGTCTTTATCATATTGGTCTGTTGACAGAAAGCATAGCTGCGTCATGTGACTCCACTAATCAGGTCATTGGAGCAGCTGTGAGTCACACACAGAGATACTGCAGCGTGTTTACGAGTAACCACGGCAACGGCGCACCTATTGGATTGGGTGGGGTGGGGGGGTGTAGATAGAGGGAGGGAGGGTGAGAGGGTGAGGAAGGGAATGGTGGTGAGGAAGAGAGGGAGAGGGGAGGAGAATTAGACTGACTGAGAGTGATTAACAGTAAGTAGAGGTCAGGGGGGAGGGGGGAGGGGGGGCTAGTGTCTTTATCATATTGGTCTGTTGACAGAAAGCATAGCTGCGTCATGTGACTCCACTAATCACGTCATTGGAGCAGCTGTGAGTCACACACAGAGATACTGCAGCGTGTTTACGAGTAACCACGGCAACGGCGCACCTATTGGATTGGGTGGGGTGGGGGGGTGTAGATAGAGGGAGGGAGGGTGAGAGGGTGAGGAAGGGAATGGTGGTGAGGAAGAGAGGGAGAGGGGAGGAGAATTAGACTGACTGAGAGTGATTAACAGTAAGTAGAGGTCAGGGTGGAGGGGGGAGGGGGGAGGGGGGGCTAGTGTCTTTATCATATTGGTCTGTTGACAGAAAGCATAGCTGCGTCATGTGACTCCACTAATCAGCTCATAGGAGCGAGCAGCTGTGAGTCACAGACAGATCCTGCAGCATGTGAGTGCTCGTAACCACGACAACGGCGCACCTGTGCTCATTAACGGCTGCAAAATGCAGAGACATGGCAGCAAGTTACACAGAATCCACACCTCACACAAATGAGAACCAGCGCAAAACTATAACAGCTATCTAAAAAATACGGCGTTTGTATGAGACCCAAGACTCTACCGAACGCGTGGATGTGCTTTTTATGTCTGTCCGGTAATAAATACGGCTCCTATGGCCGTTTACAAAACGTGTACCTTGTGGATTTTTGTGAGAAATATGTCGGCAGATTTGTATTGGAGCCTATGGGGCTTTTGGCAGAGGTTGTGTCACTCAAACACTCCTTGCGCCAAAACTAAAAAACTCTGGGATTCCATGAACACATTAATCCAATCAGCACAACCATACCCTCATTAATCTGAAGAAATGAAGCCTCTAGAGTGTATACTTTGGCTGCAAGGACAGAAGTTCCATATTTTTTTAACCAGATTCCTGCGATGCCCCACACTCTAGCCTCGAGCTCTCCACTCTAGCAGACGCAATACACACTCATGTAAAAGTCAGAAACGGAGCGAAGAACTAGTGAAACATAATCAGTGATTATGAAAAAAGTACAATAGATATCAAGAAGCAGTTTTTTTCATAAAATAGTTGAGACTTGTGTGAACATTTGAAAGTTGAAATGGTGTCTGTAGCTGAAAGATTGGCGAAGCTGAAAAATCTGAAAGTTGAAGAAGTTGAAGACGATTTGAAAAGCAAACTCCATTTGAAAACCATGTTAAAATATTAATGATTATTGATTTATATAAATTCAAGCATAAGAGGTAGAAAGCTGAAAAGTCATAGCCCTCAAGCCAGAAAGGAGCTGAACATTTTAATATTTGAACGGTTTAAATAGCTGAAAGTGTGAAGGAGTTGAAAGGTGCCGCGGAAGAAATAGAAGAAGAAGCTGAAGAATAAAGATTCGAAGAACAATACTTGGAATGCATCGTTAATGCATTCCAACAATAAAGATTCGAAGAACAATACTTGGAATGCATCGTTAATGCATTCCAACAAATATTTAAAAATAGCTGAAAATACAGAAAGTTGAAGGGAATTTGAATACATCTGAACTTACAGATATTAGAAAAGCTGAAATTAATTTGAAATTGCTGAAAATACAGAAATGGGAGAAGCTGAAAGGAATTTCAATAGATTTGCTGAAAAAGCAGAAATGAAAACAGCTGAAATAAATTTGAAATATTGCAAAAAAATACAGAAATGAATATTAAAAAATTGCTGTTGATAGAGGCATAAGAATAGCTGAAATTATTTTAAAGAACTGCTGAAAATACAGGAAGTGGGGAAGCTGAATTTCAATAGATTTTCTAAAAACAGAAGTTGCAGGAGCTTAAATTTGTTTAAAATTGTTTGTAGTAATATTAGTAGTAGTATTAGTTATAATTGTGGTATTAGTAGTACTAGCAGTATAAGCAGTAATAGTAGGTTTAGTATCAATAGCAGTAGAAACAACTGGAATACTATTAGCCATAGTAGTATTTGTAATAACATTAGTAGTAGTTGTAGTATTAATAGCAGTAGAAATACTAGTAGTATGGTAGTAGAAGTATCAGTTGTAGTACTAGAAGTACGAGTAATATTCGTAGTGGGAGACAGAATGTTTGTTATTCACACTTAAAAGTTTTTAATTAATAGGCCTCATCACAGACATTACAGTAAAAATTCCCTCCATGGGGCTTTTATTTTGAAATTATTGGATTGGGTGGGGTGGGGGGGAGTAGATAGAGGGAGGGAGGGTGAGAGGGTGAGGAAGGGAGGGGTGGTGAGGAAGAGATAGAGGGAGAGAGAGAGAGAGGAGAAATAGACATACATACTGACTGAGAGTGATTAACAGTGAGCAGAGGTCAGGGGGGAGGGGGGAGGGGGGGCCAGTGTCTTTATCATATTGGTCTGTTGACAGAAAGCATAGCTGCGTCATGTGACTCCACTAATCAGGTCATTGGAGCAGCTGTGAGTCACACACAGAGATACTGCAGCGTGTTTACGAGTAACCACGGCAACGGCGCACCTATTGCATTGGGTGGGGTGGGGGGGTGTAGATAGAGGGAGGGAGGGTGAGAGGGTGAGGAAGGGAATGGTGGTGAGGAAGAGAGGGAGAGGGGAGGAGAATTAGACTGACTGACTGACTGAGAGTGATTAACAGTAAGTAGAGGTCAGGGGGGAGGGGGGAGGGGGGGCCAGTGTCTTTATCATATTGGTCTGTTGACAGAAAGCATAGCTGCGTCATGTGACTCCACTAATCAGGTCATTGGAGCAGCTGTGAGTCACACACAGAGATACTGCAGCGTGTTTACGAGTAACCACGGCAACGGCGCACCTATTGCATTGGGTGGGGTGGGGGGGTGTAGATAGAGGGAGGGAGGGTGAGAGGGTGAGGAAGGGAATGGTGGTGAGGAAGAGAGGGAGAGGGGAGGAGAATTAGACTGACTGACTGACTGAGAGTGATTAACAGTAAGTAGAGGTCAGGGGGGAGGGGGGAGGGGGGGCTAGTGTCTTTATCATATTGGTCTGTTGACAGAAAGCATAGCTGCGTCATGTGACTCCACTAATCAGGTCATAGGAGCGAGCAGCTGTGAGCCACAGACAGATCCTGCAGCATGTGAGTGCTCGTAACCACGACAACGACGCACCTGTGCGGCTGCAAAAGTGCAGACACAGGACAGCGAGTTACACAGAATCCACACCTCAAACAAATGAGAACCAGCGCAAAACTATAACAGCTATCTAAAAAATACGGCGTTTGTATGAGACCCAAGACTCTACCGAACGCGTGGATGTGTTTTTATGTCTGTCCGGTAATAAATACGGCTCCTATGGCCGTTGACAGAACGTGTACCTTGTGGATTTTTGTGAGAAATATGTCGGCAGATTTGTATTGGAGCCTATGGGGCTTTTGGCAGAGGTTGTGTCACTCAAACACTCCTTGCGCCAAAACTAAAAAACTCTGGGATTCCATGAACACATTAATCCAATCAGCACAACCATACCCTCATTAATCTGAAGAAATGAAGCCTCTAGAGTGTATACTTTGGCTGCAAGGACAGAAGTTCCATACTTTTTTAACCAGATTTCTGCGCTGCTTCAGCCTCTAGCCTCGAGCTCTCCACTCTAGCAGACGCAATACACACTCATGTAAAAGTCAGAAACGGAGCGAAGAACTAGTGAAACATAATCAGTGATTATGAAAAAAGTACAATAGATATCAAGAAGCAGTTTTTTTCATAAAATAGTTAAGACTTGTGTCAACATTTAAAAGTTTAAATGGTGTCTGTAGCTGAAAGATTTGCGAAGCTGAAAAATCTGAAAGTTGAAGAAGTTTAGGAGGATTTGAAAGCAAACTCCATTTGAAAACCATGTTAAAATATTAATGATTATTGATTTATATAAATTCAAGCTTAAGAGGTAGAAAGCTGAAAAGTCATAGCCCTCAAGCCAGAAAGGAGCTGAACATTTTAATATTTGAACTGTTTTAATAGCTGAAAGTGTGAAGGAGTTGAAAGGTGGCGCGGAAGAAATAGAAGAAGAAGATGAAGATGAAGAAATAAAGATTCGAAGAACAATACTTGGAATGCATCGTTAATGCATTCCAACAAATAAAGATTCGAAGAACAATACTTGGAATGCATCGTTAATGCATTCCAACAATAAAGATTCGAAGAACAATACTTGGAATGCATCGTTAATGCATTCCAACAATTAGAAGAACAATACTTGGAATGCATCTCAATGCATTCCAACAATTAGTCATGTGCATTAATAAAACGTGAATTATGGTAGAACGAGAGCGTGAGAGAGGAGCTCGGTGTGTCCTAAGAATTCCCCTGGCATTCTAAGCCTATAGCAGCTTAACTAAGGGCTGGTCCGGGCTAACCTGAGCCAGCCCTAACTATAGGCACAATCAAAGAGGACAGTTTTAAGTTTTACTTTAAAAGAGCTGACCGAATCTGCCCCCCGGACTGAAAGTGGAACCTGGTTCCACAAAAGAGGAGCCTGATAACTGAAGGCTCTGGCCCGCAGCCTACTTTTTAAAACCATAGGAACAACAAGTAACCCAGCATCTATGGAGCGCAGCTGCCTTGTAGGGCAATAAGGTGTTACAAGCTCTTTAAGATACGACGGTGCCTCACCAGCAAGTGCCTTTTAGGTGAGGAGAAGTACCTTAAAATCTATTATTGATTTAACAGGGAGCCATTGCAGAGAAGTTAATACAGGAGTGATATGATCCCTTTTCTTAGTTCTTGTTAATACACATGCTGCGGCATTCTGAATCAACTGGAGAGCAGCCTGATAACAAAGAATTACAGTAGTCCAGTCTGGAAGTGACAAACACATGAACTAATTTTTCTGCATCACTTTGAGACAGGAAGTTCCTGATTTTTGATATGTTACGTAGATGAAAATAGGCAGTCCTTGAAGTCTTCTTTATATGCGAGTTGAAGGTCATATCCTGGTCGAAGAGAACTCCCAGATTCATTACATTACAGGTCATTTAGCAGACGCTTTTATCCAAAGCGACTTACATTACACTTTAAACCCATGGCTTTTTCACATTTTTGCCCGGGGAGCTGCTGGGGTGAGGTGTCTTGCTCAGGGGCACTTCGAGGGACTCCGTGACCAACATTGGTGGTCTTTGAGGATTCACCGTTTACAAGCACAAACTGGGATCGATCCGATAAGTAGGATTTAAACCAGCTGAGTGCAGTTCCTTTGATACCAATTAAATGTTCTAGTCTCTGCAACAGGATACAATGGTCTATGGTATCAAATGCGGCACTGAGGTCCAGCAAGACAAGAAAAGAGATGAGTCCTTGGTCCGATGCAAGTAGAAGATTGATTCAATATACTCTGAAATAAAACCTTTCAGTGACTCCATTTCCTTTCATGTGTGTGTCAAATACTTATCTTCTAACCTCTCCTAATGAACCTGGATCTTGGCCCAATAATAATTTGAATATCCTGCGTACACCTACGCGGGTTACATAAGCAACTCAGATACACAGTCCACAACAACCGGCGCAGCGGCAGCCACAGGCTTAACCCTCGATATTCCAGGTTTGTTTTTAAAATGCAGCAGCGTATAATCAGCCTTCCAGTGACCCTTCTCATGACAGTAGTTACAGTTAGTGTGGACAGCATCACCTCGCAATACTACCTCTGACTTTGGTGCACCAGCCGTTCAAGAACGCTCACAGGTCATAGCCCGCTCCCTAAAACCTCCCTTGCCGATGCAGCCGCACTCGCCGCCGTGACACACTGCCTCTCACTAACATATTTTGCAATGTAAGCAGGAAGCATGTCAAGCAGGAAGCATGTCTTTGAACTGCTCCGAAACAACAAGATCACATAGACCATAAAAAGTAGCGACCTCTAGCACAGCCAACCAACATTTAAAATGACCATTCGGGTCCCGAGCAAACTCCAAATAAGTTTGACCACTACGCCTCTCCCAGGACCTGAAATGTTGGTGATATGCTTATGGCACTAACTCATATGCTTTTAACACAGCAGACTTGATACTCACATAACCTGAGCTGTCCTCTGCACTCAACAATGCGAATCATTGTCCATGCCCACAGCTAACACACCTTTCTCCCTCAAATCAACCTTCAAAATTACCCTAATCTTCTCTTTAAGGCGCCTACCACTACAGAGAAATGTTCCGCAATCTTCAGCAACTGCTCCTTAGTACAACGCCTCCTCAGACGCATCACACTCCTGCCATTACAACAAACTACAACTCGCAAAACAAAACTAGCATGCCCTCCTAATTTTGCTAGGTTTGACCCGATCTAAGTCTGTTTTGCCTTCTCTTCTGAAGCAGAAGAGACTTTTTGTGTCAAAATACCACATGCTGATTGTTCACTGATTAGGGTGTCAGGCGATTGGTGTTTTGCATTTTGAGGAGTTTCTGTCGAGGCCAATCGACCTTTTGTCTCCTAAACGACGGGGGAGTGGTCAGGGCAGCCGTAGCCGACTTCCACTAACGAGGGAGTACTTAACTAGAGGTTGAGTGAAGCGTTAGCAAAGCCTCGCAGCACGAAGACGAGCAGGACAAAGACAAAGGAGTCTTTCGCAGGAGTCAAGACCAGCAGGACAAAGACTAGGGAGTCTTTCGCGGGAGTCAAGACCAGCAGGACAAAGACTAGGGAGTCTTTTGCGGGAGTCGAGACCAGCAGGACCAAGACAAAGGAGTCTTTCTTGGGAGTCAAGACAAGCAGGACAAAGACTAGGGAGTCTTTCGTGAGAGTTAAGACGAGTAGGACAAGTCTTCGTGGAGTCTTCGGGGCGGCTGAATGCGCCGCCTGTGTTTGACCCCTTTACCCGTACCTGTTCGAATCTCCTCCCGCAGATACTACAGGCCTCGGGCTAGATCTGCTCTCTATCGCACACTTTGCTATTCAGCAGTCGCTTGACTTCCTCACTCTCACCGAGACCTGTATCACACCTGAGAACATCCACCCCAGCCGCTCTCTCCTCCGCCTTCTCCTTCAGCCACAAACCCAGGCCCACTGGTAGGGGTGGTGGCACAGGTTTACTCATTTCAACCAAATGGAGCTTTTCTCTCTACCCTCTTCCACCGTCCACCCCACTGTCACCCCACTGTTACAGCATTCCATGCGATAGAGAGCATTCCATGCTGTAACAGTTACTCACCCGGTACAATTAAATATCGTTGTCCAATTTCTCTGAAAATGGCCCTCCGCTCATCCTCCTGGATGACTTCAACATCCAGACAGAAAAGTCATCTGACCCTTTACACCTACTTTCTTCCTTCGCTCTATCACTCAGTCCCTCTCCTCAAAGCCGGCAATCACCTTGACTACATCTTCACTAGAAACTGCTCTAGCAATAACCTCTCTGTAACTCCACTTCATGTGTCTGACCACTTCTTCATCTCTTACTCTCTCCCACTCTCTATAACTAACGACCCTGCCCCATCAACTGACTCTGTACCTGTTCAACGCAACATTCGCTTCCTCTCTCCCTCCTCCCTGGCCTCCTCTGTTCTATCAGCTCTCCCTTCAACTGACTCCTTCTCACTCTTGCTTCCGAACGCTGCTGCAGAGACTCTCCTCTCAACACTTTCATCCTCTCTAGACACTCTCTGCCCTCTTACGACCCAACGGACTAGCAAATCCCGTCCGGCTCTGTGGCTGTCTCAACCGGTGCGTGCCATGAGAGACTGCTCTCCTTGCTGTCTCAGAGCAACTCCACATTGCTAGAGCCGCCTCTCTCTCCTCTGTCCTCATCCTTCTGGACCTCTCTGCTGCATTTGACAATGACGTCATGTCCCACATGCACGGTCTACTGCGAAACTAATGGTAATTAGCAATTCTTGCTTACTAACGGACGGATTTCATTTCCTTCCAAAGCAACCCAGGCTGACTCCAGTAAGGTAATGACCAAGAATGTGCGCTCGTTGTTTTCCACCAACTCTATCGGCGGTGTCATTCGACTGTGGGTGAGTGGGGAGCACGGTCGTCCTCCAATCAGAGGGTTGTTGGTTTGATCCCAGGCTCTGCTAACCCGCATGTCGATGTGTCCTTGGGCAAGACACTTAACCCAACATTGCTCCTGTAGCTCCGACTACAGTGTGTGAATGTTAGTTACTGATGGGCAGGCGTCACTGTGTATGGTTCTCCTGTCATCAGTATGTGAATGGGTGAATGATGTCATGTAGTGTTAAAGCGCTTTGAGTGGTCAGAAGACTAGAAAAGCGCTATACAAGGACAGACCATTTACCATTCGCTCGCATGGCTTCTCCTACCACAGCTATGCCAATGTCACCCAGCAAATTTTCTCCTTCCCTCACTCGGACACCCAGGTGGCGGCACGGATCTCTGCCTGTCTGACATCTCTCAGCAGATGTCCGCTCACCATCTGAAAATCAACCCCGACAAGACTGAACTACTTCTCTTTCCAGGAAAAGATTCTCCGACACAGGACTTGACGGTCAATTTTGGCAACTCCGTGTTAACGCCCATTTTGACAGCCAACTCTCCCTGACTCCCAACATCATTTCAACAACATGATCCTATAGATACACGCTCTACAACATCAGGAGAATACGTCCCCTTCTCACTCAGAAGGCAGCGCAGGTACTGATTCAGGCTCGAGTCATCTCCCGCCTGGACTACCCAAACTCTCTCCTGGCAAGTCTCCCCGCTGCAGCCATTCGACCTCTGCAGCTGCCAGAAGGCAGCAGCTCGACTGGTCTTTAGCAAAACACTCAGGATTATGACTCTTTGCTGTCCTTGCTCTGAAATGGTGGAACAAGCTCTCTGATGACATGAGGACCGCAGAGAGCCTTCATATCTTCCGCCGCAAACTAAAGACACACCTCTTTAGACTCTACCTCGACTAAACGACTAACAAATTGTAGCACTTAAATTGTACTTATAACGCCACTTATCTGTAGCAAATTGTAAATTGGCTTATTTGAGGAAATTGCACTTTGTTTCTTGCTCTTCTGAGTTTGTATTCCTATGGTTGAATGCACTTATTCTAAGTCGCTTTGGATAAAAGCGTCAGCTAAATGACATGTAATGTAATAATAAAGCAACTAGCACACCTGCGACCCTAACGAAAGCTAAAAGCTTCACCCACGTTGGCCGTGGCAGTCATACTGCACCCTCATGTATTCTCCATCCTTATTCTTTGATGTGTATCCCTCACATGCATTTTCTATATTTGGCTATGAAGCTCCATGAACTGATCCTCTATTCTTTACCGTAACAAAACTGATTGGATCGGCCATGATTTCTCGAACACACATCTGACGAATCCCAGTCTAACAAGAGAGGTGCACCACCGAAAAGAAAAGTTGAATTGTGTCCACTTGTTTTACGTTTCCTCATTTTGCTTCTCTCCTATGTGACTGAGTCTAATGGACACGTTCACAACTGTGACGGGATCTGAGGTTTATGTTTGGCTGCGTGTGACAGAGTAGCTGCTTATGTTTAGATTCATGTGTGCCAGATACAGTGACATAAAGCAGAGCAGGTACTTGGCAGCAAGGGTGTAGCCATGGTTTAGACATTGGGGGGGGTCCGCTGGACGCTACGGCTGACGGGGGGAGGGGGGCGCTATGACCCGGGGGACATGACCCCCACAAAGAATGCGTGGTTACGCCCTTGCTTGCGGATGGAACCCCGCAGTGCTTTGTCCCGCCAAGCTCACCTGGCACTGATTACAGTGGAGGAAGTATGTCTTTACTGCATGTGATTTCGACCCCTAATCCCTTCTTGCAAAGATTGTGTGCCAGAGAATTAGCACTAAGTGAATAAGCCAAAACATATAGTTAAGTATAGTTTTAATCTAGAGTACTTTTTGTTGATATTTATGATCTACCAATGATTAATAGACATTCTTCGCTCTATTCTCAAAGCTTTCTAATCAGAAATAAACAACATTTAAACAATGTGCCAATATAATAATGTATGTTTTAGCACGCTCATGTGGCACAATTACCAGGTTTAGTAAAAGCAGTACGCTGTACAAGGCCCATGAGGAGCCTTTGTGTAGATCTACATGTATTCACACAGAGTTCCAGTAGCAGGGGACCTACATTCCAGCTTCCTGCCCCAGGGCACGTACTGACCCATTGCTCCATTTCTTGCCCAGGCTCTGGTTTGTCCTGCTGGGCTGGGGCAGGGCAGCAGCTGGGGTGGACGAGAGGGGATGACTCCCAGTGGCTGCAGCTTAAGGGTGTTGCAGAGAAGTATGAGACACCCATTGACGGATTTAGTGCTAAATGAAGGGGCATGAGGTCAGAGTGAGTGTGTGCAAATGTGTTTGATATTTGAGCAGGAGGTCAACAACGAGTGGTTTTCCTTTGCCCCCGACCTCAAGCCCTCTGCATGCGGTTACTCACGCATTTAAAAGAGACTAGTAAAAGAGTCCATCTCTGACGGCTGACCCCAGCTCTAGGAACGTGCTGCAACAAAACTTAACATTTAACAACTATTTACCTGATACTCCAATGTTTGATATCCATTCAGTTCACAAACAAAATAAATCTGGGTGGAACATTTGACTCATTTGATATCCATCAATGCACAAAGCCAGAATTTGAACTGAATCAGATTTATATGGTTTATCAGATCACAAACTAGCTTCCCTCATTCCTTATTGTAGCAATCTGTCATTAAATTGGTTTCATTACCAAATTATTTCTCAACCATGTGCTCAACTATTATGCGATCCTATCCAATCACCTCCTTTCTCTTGGGGCATCCTGCACCTTGTTTCTATGGAAGCAGCCTCTAAAGAAGAGAGGGATAGGAAGAGATGCTGAAATGGCAGAAAGGCCTCTTTGTGCTATGTGGCTCTCGCATCAACCAGACCTAAAGAGAGGGTGCAGGGTTAATCACGCACGTGCACACACACGCGTGCGCGCAACCCCCATTTCAGGCTAAATGTAAAAGATGACATCAATAGATTTCTTACATCCCATTGAAGCTTTTAATAAGTCGTTTTAATAAACAACTGTGTAGTTTGTGTTGAGAAGAGTTTTTCCTCACAGTGTCAGTAAGGTCAGGCTCATGATTTGCTGCCTTTTCACATTACAGTTAATGTATCCACTTAGCGAGCCGTGACTAACAGGTTTGACCACATTATGTATTCATAGAAGAAACATGCTGACGCAACACGACAGGCACAAGGAAAGCATTACACAAAAGACACACACAAACACACCAACAATGCCACTTCATTCTGTATCAGAAAATTGGATTGCTGGTCCCGGATAAGTTGATTAGAAACAACGTCCCTCTCACTCCGGGCCAGTATCACTTAATTAAGCTAAGTGCATCGACACGCCGGCGTCCACACTCCCACAAACACACTCAGCAGACGCTTTGCGTACCAGAACCGCATAATAAAATATTAACAATGAACAAACATCATATACAACATATACAATTCAGTGAAAATTATGGATCCTAAGTTTAAAAATATGATAATTGGAGATTATTAAATGATTAGTTAGCCAGGACATTCTGGACATAGATATTGGCTAATAATGTCTGAAAGGCATAAAAACGTTGAATCAGTTCTCTCCGTCGGAGCCACGGCAGTAAGCCTTAGAAACGGTGATCGGTAGGTTCTGAGCCGTGGGGCAGAACACATAAAGTCAGAACCCGGTTGTCTATTAACCGGAGGATCCTAAAAATATTTTTAAATAAAAGCGCTGATAAAAAAAAAAGAATAATATATATATAATATAAAATGCGGTTGCTCCCCAGCAAAAGATGGAAGTTATGAAAGTGGATGACAGATGGGTTTTGAAAAGGGAAGTTGGAAAATTCTGAACATTAAGCATTTAATGGAATGGTAAGACCAATATGATTGATGGAAGGTTGCTGAGGAAATGTTTTTTTATTTTGCTGAGGCGCAGGTGTGCAAGGAGGGAGTAAGAAGAGATGTGATAATGTTATTAATTCTCCTGATTTGGTTTTTCATTTTAAGATGTGATATACGGGAGACGAAGCCTCCTCTGCATGTTTTTCCTCCAGCTCCTCCGGATGGAGGAGAGAGAGGAGAGGCCAAGCAGAGGATAGTGCATCCCTTTTCAACTGAAGAATGGAGAATGGAAAATGGAAATGGAAATCCCTCACCTTTCGGCGAAATTCGCCGTTTTGAAACCAACATTTTTTTTTTGGTGGGGGGGTGTAGTAGGGTATTCATATTCAGTGAACTGCGAACAGGTGCGCGTGTCAGAAGGGAGCGCGAGATTCGAGAATTGCGACCAGGGTGAGTGATGGTTTCAATAATTTGAATTTTTAAGAGAACGCAACGTTGGCCAGCTAGCTATAGCTCCGGTGGAAAATTATTAGCTAACGCTACCGTTTTTGAGGAAGTCGATTTTGAGGTGAGGGGACTGACAAGGCAAAAGGTAAAGTGGTCGACCGTTCTATCAATAAGCAGACCTGCCAACCTGATACGCATTTTGACTTCAAAGTACGCAGGTACGATTTGACACTCTAAACTACGCAAGAATTTGTCTAAAATTCTTTTTTGACTAGTTGACCAGCACACATTATATGCAATGCAATATAATGCATGACGAGTATTTAATGACTTTAATGTCCCCTATTAGTTGTCAATTCCCCCCTCGTCGGTACGCAAAATATGATCCCTGGGACAAAACCAGTTGAAAACGCCTGCCCTAGAGGGGTAATATCCTTCTCACCTTTTCACCCTTGACCCGTTTTCATGCCTGCAACTGACAACAAGTCATATGCAAACAAACAAACACACAGCCATAGGCTGATGGGGAACAGGAGAGAAATATATAAAGACAACAAATACATTGACTTTAATGATAGAGGATGCAAGGTAATATTTTTTGTGTGATTCCAGAAGCAAGCAAATCTGTTATTTTATCCTCAGGATGAACAAATAAAGAAAATTTGTTGATAAATGAGTTTATTAATTGATAAAATGACACTATTAGGGTGAGACTACAAACAAACACCAGCACACAGACTATCTGTCGGTGCAATTAGTTTAACTATAAGAGGTAATTAAATAATTACACAAGAGCTAAAGGAAATGTATTAAGTAACTCCTCAATCTGTCTAAGAAAACAAGAATCGGTGACCTACACTGAAATCTTTCTACTGAATGGTGGGCAGATGTGGGGGTGTTGCTGTACGAGAGCGGGGTGAGACGGTGGGGGCCAACAAGGCAGCCCAAAAGTTTATTTCTCCTCTTTTGGAGTGACTCAAGCAAATTCAAGAACACACAGTATTAAATAAAAATGAATCCTGAGTGCAAATATTTATCTGGGATATATATGCACTTTACTTAAATACAAGGGCATAAGAATTGTCCATTCGGTTTGGCTTTTAATTTAGAAGAATAAGCTCATAATTGCTGGGATGTAAAGATTTAAAATGAAACCTTTACACAAGCGGATTGTAGAGGAAATTTTATGACATCAAACAACATCTATCAAAAAAACATAGATAATTGGTGTTACAACAACCAGGATATCCAGGATTTCCAACAATTCTTCAAGGTAGACACCTTCAAAATCAGAACGACACATTTCAAAGATTGCCTGCTCAGACTCTGACACGTACTTGAAAAATCATTCCACAAGATCACCGTCCACAAAGCCCAAAACAGCTTCCTCCAGAAGAACAGATGCGAGTTTCACAGGGAGGTACTTCTCTCTTTGCCAACCAAATGTGAATTCGTCCAACGCTTTCCCATTCTTGTGTACCAAAATCATGGCGTAGGTATGGCAGTTTGAAGCCATTTCCCATGATGCACTGCTCATAAAAGTCATTCCAAAATTCTGACAGTACATCCCTCAAACCACCACCATCATCTAAAGCCTTTTCAAGCTTTCCTTAAGGAAGAATAACTTTAAAACAAATGTGTAGCCGGGCTGGAGCTACCTCCGCGGGTTCTTGGGAAGGGCACTTGGACACAGCAGTTTGAAGGGAGAAAATCCCGTGGAGGCCTGGGGAACCTCGCGTACTGCAAACAACAGAGGATCAAGCCATTTATCTCGACTCAGTTCATCGTCGTGAATTAATTTACGAATCATAGATTTTAAGATAGATAGATACTTTATTGATCCCTCAAGAGGGACCATCAATTCGTATCACTTGGTCGAAGGCCAAGCATAGAGTATCATCACGAGACTGTTCCAGTGGAAAATCTTCCATTTAGCGTAATTCGGGAACCAGCGGAGTCTCCATAGGGGGCTCCGCCGGTTCCCCCTCCCCGTCTGCAGTGTCGGACAACCTTGCGTCACCACTGAGCACCGCACACATCCCGCATGTCCCTGTCGATTGTGAACGCACCCCCGCGCACTGCCCCGCTAATTTATTAAACCCTGACCAATCTGTCCCCAAGATTAGGGGGTGCATAAGGCAGGAGCTAACCGCGACCTTCACTTTATTCTTTTTACCCGTGAATCTAATCTCTATTGGCACCACTGGGTAGTCGTGAATATCCCCATGCACACTCACGCGCGATGCCTCCACCAATGCCCCGGGTCGATCCAGCCTCTGGTGAATCATAGACTGCGTGCAGCCCGAATCCACCATCGCCTGATGTGTACCCCCCTGGATCCTTACCGGAACACAGTATATCACTCCTGGACCGGGGGAGGGTGTTGGAGGCCCGGCAACCCGCACCGTCTGGCCCACCTCCATCAGCAGGCACTCCCGCCGGTAGTGTCCGGATTGCCCGCGTCTCCAACACTCCTGCCCTGACGGTTGAGGAGCCCTCTGTAGGTCCGGGAGAATGCCGGTCAGGCCTGAGGGATTGGTAACACGTGGACGGGCTAGTGGTTGCGGTATCAGCAGGGGCCGAGCCACGACCGGCTGCTGGGACGTCCTGGCTGTGCTGACGCGGTCGGCCGACCGCCCTCTCCCTGCCCGCCAGGATGAACCGCCAGGTGGTCCTCAGCGAGGGTGACGGCAGCCTCCAGCGTTGCCGGCCGATGGTACCAAACCCAGGCAGAGGTCCGTGGCGGCAGACCCTCCAGGAACTGCTCCACCACCTGTTGGCCGCGTCCTTGAGCCTCTGGCCGAATGCGAATGGGCGGTCCCCTGGCGCCAGCCTCGCCTCTGGAAACTGCCTCTTGTTGTCCTCGGGGGAGAGCCCTAGCCGGTACATGATGGCCCTCTTTATGTCAGTATAGATGTGTCTGATTCAGGGTGGCAGGCCCAGGGCGGCTGTCTGCGCCTCCCTGATCAGGAGTGGCAACAGGCGGATCGCCCACTCGTCCACTGGCCATGCACACACCCCCACCATCCCCTCGAACATCTCGAGGTACGATTGTACCTAGTCCGCCGGGGTCATCTTGTGCATCACCACCCCCGCGTAAGCCGGGGAACTCGGCGCCGGCGGAGCAGCAACTGGCCGGGCTGCCAACTGCTCCAACACCTGGGTCTGTCAATCCGACTGAGCCTGCAGCGCCCCCAGGAAGTGCCGGTTGGACTCGCTGGATTGCCGCGATCTCCCCCAGCATTCGTTTGAGCATGACAGCCGGCCGCGTCATTCCCTCTCTGTGATGTTCGTTTAAGTCCATCCTTGGTCAGGCGCCACTGTAGCCAGGCTGGAGCTACCTCCGCGGGGTCTTGGGACACTCGAACACACACACGGGATGGAGTAACAACAGACTTTTTTATTTTATAATGGTTTGATCGCTCGTCGCCTCCGCTCCTCGGCCTCCCCCCTTAGCGTCTGTCTGCGTCTCTTGCTCCAAGTCCTGCTCACTGTTTATATCAAGGAGACGCTCAGTCAGGATGACTTTCAGCTGTGCTTATTACTCACCTGCTGGCACCGTTCCCTGAACCACTCCCCCGCTCCACCCTCTGCAGCTGAGCTAACCACACCCCGCCACCACAAAATGTTATCTTCCATGATACTTTCCTCAGAAACAACTAGAAGAAGTTCTTAGAATCTGTCCACGATGAAGAACAATAACTTTCTTCACTCTTTCTCTCTGACTGGCTTGGTCCTGCAACACATCCACGGGAGGAAGCAAAGCTGATGCAAAAGATATCTCCTCAGAGAGAGCCATGGTGTCATCAAGAGCAGAGTACTCAATCCCAGACGTGCTTTCTGTGTGGAAGGTTACTATGCCACTATCCTCTAAAGCAGTGGTTCTCAACTGGTCTGCCTCCGGGACCCACCATCAGCCCTCAATGACAAGCCGCGACCCAAATCGAGGAACATTGTCAACTTCTCAAATTTATTTTATGAAAATATGGTGCAGTTTGAACCTGAGATAGTATGGAGACAGTACGTAGGCCAACACAATACAGTACGTAGGCCAACACAAAAACAAGTTTAATGAAAACAGCCAGCTGGTAGCGATGCTAGAGAGGGAACTATTCCCCTTTACACTAAATTAGCTAAAAAACCCAAAGTATATCTTAAGGACACAAAGTATTACAACATACATAACAATTAAGAATCTTCAGCCATTTCAAACAAACTCAACAGCTTTCATGCACAAACAAAAAAGTCGAAAAGACACAAATGACCTAACTTTAACAGATCTACGACAAACACTATGTCTTGAGGAGCAGCTTTTGCACAAATTCAAAATAAATTACATAAAATGTTCAATTCAAAAGGATTCAGATATACAAAATGAACGTTTCTTGTGATTACCCCATCAGGAGGTAAATCCTGAAAAACATTGTGCTTTACAGAAAATTAAGCATCACTCACTTCAACCTTAGGTGAAAACTGACAGACTTGAGTCTGGAGGAATTTCTAATGGGAGAACTGGGGATGTTTTTTGCTCTTGGCAAGAGTCTCAAAGTCTGGAGTTATAGTTGACAAGGCCAGTCTGAGGTCATGCTCAATGTCCAGTCTATTCCTGTGTTTAGTCTTCCGCTGAACCAGAGCTGAGAAGCCACACTCACAGAGATACGTAGTGCTGAAGGGTAGCAGGACTTTTACTGCTCGAGTGGCGAGGGAAGGACACTCGCTGATCACGCTGCTGCACCAGAACTGGAAGAGGCTTACCTCCATGAATTTATTTTTCAGCGTACATCACATGACAGCTCCATCAGCTGACTCTTCGTTGTTTGGCAATGTGACACTTTCTATGTCGATTCCAAACGGGTCATTTATCCAGTCGTCATCCCTCTGTTTCTCGGGAAAGTAGTCATTAAACCGCTCCAGAAGTTTATTCAGATGCGTTGTGATTGTTTTCTCCATTACATTCTTGTCTGCCGTGCCAGAATGGTTTGACCCAACCTGGCACACGCTGCTGAAAACATGGACGGATGGCCGGCAAAAAAAAACGACACTCCGCTCCATTAAAAAAGTCCCTTCAAAATAACTAGTGACTAGTGTCGCGACCCACCAGTTGAGAATCACTGCTCTAAAGCATCCAAATTATGTAATGTGGTATGTTCTGACAAAGTAGATGCATCAGTATGGTTGACTGTGGTGTAAAGAAGGGACGTACTCTCATCGCTTGCATTTGCAAATTCTGTGCTGCTTCCAAGATAAACGACATCGGAAACATTTATCTCCACATCGTCTGTTGCAGAAGTATTTGGAGAGTGATGATAGAGAGCAGATCTGTCATTTGTCTCTTCCCCTTTTTACTCAGTGGTATCACCGGTCCCCTCCTCAAGATGGATGTCATTGACAATGTCTTTCTTCTTGGTTGTTAAATAGAAACGCAAGAGAGGTAACTTAACTGAATGCTTCAAAGCATTCCAACAATAAAGATTCGAAGAACAGTACTTGGAATGCTTAATGCTTAATGCATTCCAACAATTAAAGATTCGAAGAACAATACTTGGAATGCTTCAAAGCATTCCAACAATAAAGGTTCGAAGAAGCATTCCAACAATGACAGAAAACACTAAAGAAAACAAAAAAAGCTGGAGGACTGGGGGGGCAATGGCTGACTTACGTGCGTGCAACAACTACGACGGGAGGACAACAGGATGGTTAATAGATATGCACATGGATGCATTCCTGTCGGTTTCCTTCAGAGTTTGAAGTTCTGTAGCTCCATCTGGTGTTGGACTGTCGTACATAAAGGTTATTCCAACCTTCACAGGCTCTATTAGAGTATATATTTACTTTCCAAAGAAAAGCCAGTGAAAAGTGTTGAAATGGGCCAACATGATGGACCCATTTGGTCCCATAAGTTGGAAAATGCAAAAATCCAAAATGATTTCTTCTCCTCAGTTGATGTGAACGAACAGAGAAAAAACTTTGGCCAAGGACTGTTAGAGGAAATGTTACTAGTTGCTCAATGATTGTTGGAACATGGCGCAGAGCAGTTTAGTCACAAAATCAGTAGTTTGATCCCCGTGTCTGCCAGTTTATATGACTACTGAATTATTGTGTTGGTTGTATAGTACTGCGGTTAAGGTTATTTGTATGCTGTTGGTAGTAAAATAAAAAACAATGCATGATATTCTGTTATACGATCATTTATGACCCAACAAGGTAAAAACAGTTAAAATTAAATGTACTAGATGAAAATTTAAATTTTTTTAAAGTAAAACTACAGATCATTGCCGTTTTGCTCTGCTGAATACAATTTGTATGCCTATATATTTTATTCCATTTGGGGACAATTGCAAAGATTTGTCTCCTAAATCCATTGACGCTGCGGTTCTTTTAACCATGAATCATTCATCAGGCTACCTGAGGACCACGGCCAAGAGGAAGCATTCAGTCAGCTGATACCGAGGGGAGAAGCAACCATCCAAACATAGGACACACCGGTACTCTGCTGCTGTGCCGCTTCCCAGTAAGTTTGCTTATGCACCCTTACTACTTCTTTTGTGACATTAACTTACGAAGAGCATCTTATTGCTGCAGGGGAAAAAAGGGGGCATTTACGGTTCCCTCTTTAAGATATTTAACAGAAGAAGAAAGTGATTTCCCCACATTTGAGACGCAAGCTGTCGTCATGCTGCCGGCTCAGGAGGCCGCCAAAATCTACCACACCAACTACGTGCGTAACGCACGGGCCGTGGGCGTGCTGTGGACGGTATTCACAATCACCTTTGCTGTCATCACCGTGGTGGTGTTCATCCAGCCCTACTGGATCGGGGACAGCGTCAACACGCCACAGGCGGGATACTTTGGCCTCTTTCACTACTGCATCGGGAACGCACTCACCTCAGAGCTCACCTGCAAAGGGAGCGCGCTCGACTTTGGCTCCATCCCTTCCGGCGCGTTTAAGACAGCCATGTTCTTCGTGGGCATCTCCATGCTGCTGGTGGTGGGCAGCATTGTGTGCTTCAGCCTCTTTTTCTTCTGCAACGCGGGCAGCGTCTACAAGATCTGCGCCTGGATGCAGTTGGCCTCCAGTGAGCAGCCGGGGGTTTCATCGAGTCAAGTTTTTAGCTTTGTAATGGAAGTTGACAAAATATGGCAGTTTGTATGATTTGTATAAAAATATGTAAACTCGAGCGTCACTGCTTAGATTGAATTATGAAAAGGCTATAAGCATTTAAATCCTACAGTATTGGAACTATACAAAACTGCATGCAAAATTATGGTTTGCATATTGGTTTATCGATGAGTTACTTTTCATGTCTTAACACACAGCATCTTTTTATTATCACACTACTGAGGAGCCACACATACTTGAAGAACATTTACCCTTTGAAATTGTGCCCCATTTTACACCCAAAGCACAGACCAAAGTATGTTGAAGTTTGGGAATTCGATATTCATTATTTAAGTCTTGAATGACTTCAGCAACACTTAAACAAATACAAGGACCTCCTAAATGACAGCAAACCTGTGGCAAGCAGTGAATGTGCTGACGCAGTAAAATTTTACTAAATTACCTTCATGCATGGTAACACAGGGACCCAGGAAAGTCAGCCCAAATGAACAGTTCCTCCTAGTAGCTTTGTGTTTAGTTATTCTTAGTTAACCATGTAATTTAAAAAACACATTAGTTAGAAGTATTATACAGGAATAAGACTTGTGCTGAAAATTTCTTTCTAGCAACAGTCCAGCAGTTCTCTTTAACATGTGCGCACACACAGAAAGAAACATGATCCTCTGGTTGAAACCTGAAGCAGCTTGTGAACAGATGTAGCTGCAAGTGAAAGGACAAGTCCAATGAAACAAATAATGAGATTATCTTGAAGGTGTGCGTTACACTTTCTCCCCTTCCTTCCCCTCACACCTGCCGCTCAGTGTGCGATCCAACTAATGTAATGCTTTTACGTCTGTCAAGGTTTTCCCAAGTGCTCAAGTGAAAGGATACTTCCCAATAGTAGCCAGTGGCCAGCTAAGGGGGGGATCAAGGGCCGCGTGGCATTCAGCCCACAGTGTCTTTTATTCTCTATTGTTACACTGCACACACATAACAATCCCTGCAGACAAAGACAGATGCAATATTTTATCAGATTATCAGATAGTAGTTACCTATGGAAAATTAAGATGTGTAAAAAGTATTTAACAATTTATCATTTATGTTCATCGGATTAAACAATAATTGATGAACCGCAGAGGAGAATGAATGTTTGATGATCATCTCTATTGAAACTAGAGGGCTGTGAGTTTATGTCACCTGCTGTTTCTTATTTGAAAGGCATGGTTTCTGTTGACACCCATCAAGCAAGTTGCAAGCTTCCGAGCAAACACATCTTTCTCTCCCTTCAGTATAGAAACCACTGCTATAGGGGATAAACTGGATAAAGAGAATGCGCTTTGAGAATGTGAAAAGTGTCTTTGAGGCCAAGCAAGGGAAAGTGTGTCTGTGTTCTAACGTTTCTTCTCGTCACCGGATAGTTCCCGTGGCTCCTCATGCCGAGGTGGGACGGCAATAGGGCAAGACTTAATAATGGATGAACAGGTTCTTACTACTGGAGTTGAGATGCCGTGCAATTACAAGGCAACTAACTTGCGTTTATGTGTGCGTGTACTTGAATGAGAAGAGTGTATACTTAATTTCTCTGGTGGCTTCTCTGTAATAATGTCTTATTTCAGTGTTGGAGGTGGAGAAGGTGGTAAACAGAAGCCTAATGTGTTTTTACCAGTTCATACTTCATTATAACTCTTTTTAGACAGTCGGTTATGGAGGAAAGATTGATATCATGTAAAATGATCAATACCAGACCATGACAATACTCCATTTCAAATCCTGAATTTAAAATATTACTAGAATTAATATAATCAGTGCTTAATATAAAAGATGCCCCCGGCGAGATACGTTACTATGATTAAAATTCATGGTCCATTTATGTGTAAGCAGTAAGTAGGTAAAGCAAGCTGCTATATATATTTAATGTTTGTTTGGTTTTTACAACTTAAAAACTAGTTAAATGGTACAAAACATCTACAGAGCCTAAAGTAACACCTTCGCGGTGTTGGTTTTGTCCAACCAACACTAACAACTAACAACATTTTGTATAATTTTAACTACTTAAATGAAGAGTGATAAATCAGAGTTCCAGCGTTACAATCCTTGAAAGTATTTGAACACATGCACTAAACTTTCAACAGCTAAGAATGAGTGCTGAAGCCAAAGTACCTGATGGTTTGAATCCAAAAATTCTCATCCTGTGCCTCCCTCCCTCTCGCTCTCTCAGGCACTTGCATGGTTATTGGCTGTATGATCTATCCCGATGGCTGGGACTCCGATGAGGTGAAGCGCATGTGTGGCCAGCGGACCGACAAATACACCCTGGGCAACTGCACGGTGCGCTGGGCCTACATCCTGGCCATCATTAGCATCATGGACTCGCTGATCCTCTCCTTCCTTGCCTTCAGCCTGGGCAGCCGGCAGGACAATCTGCTCCCAGAGGACTTCCAGGTGGAGAGCAAAGGTATCAGAGTGAAGAGAGTAAAACAGTGGGGTGATGGAGGAAGACGAAGGCTGGAGGAGGAAATTTTGTTGAAAAGATTATAAAAGCTGGAGGACAGGGAGTTAGCAGGAGGAAAGTTAAAGGTCTCAGAGGGTCGGGTGTTAAGTCCTGGAGGGACAACGGAATGAAGTGAAGCAAAGGCTTGGAGCCTCAACTGTCCAAGCACCTCTGCATAAAAGATTCCCCAAATGATGAACTATAATACTTCTGATCCCCTGACTATCATCTAGGACAGTCACTGAGTTCAAGGCAAATTACTTTGTAGTTACAGCCATTAAGCAAATGTCAGCATACGTAGCCTTGCAAAAGTATTGACCCCCCTTGGTGTTTTTCTTTTTTTGTTGCCTTACAACCTGGAATTAAAATGGATTCTTTGGGGGTTGTATCATTTGATTTACACAACATGCCTACCGCTTGATGCAAAATATGTTTTATTGTGAAACAAACAAGAAATAAGACAAAAAAACGGAATACTTGAGCGTGCATAACTATTTCACCCCACCAAAGTCAATACTTGGTAAAGCCACCTTTTGCAGCAATTGCAGCTGCAAGTCGCTTGGGGTATGTATCTATAAGCTTGGCACATCTAGCCACTGGGATTTTCTGCCCATTTTTCAAGGCAAAACTGGTCCAGCTCCTTCAAGTTGGATGGGTTCCGCTGGTGTACAGCAATCTTAAAGTCATACCACAGATTCTCAATTGGATTGAAGTCTGGGCTTTGACTAGGCCATTCAAAGACATTTAAAAGTTTCCCCTTACACCACTCGAGGGTTGCTTTAGCAGTATGCTTAGGGTCATTGTCCTGCTGGAAGGTGAACCTCCGTCCCAGTCTCGAATCTCTGGCTGAAACACTGAAGACTGAAACAGGTTTCCCTCAAGAATTTCCCTGTATTTAGCACCATCTATCATTCTTTCAATTCTGACCAGTTTCCCAGTCCCTGCCGATGAAAAACATCCCCACAGCATGATGCTGCCACCACCATGCTTCACTGTGGGGATTGTGTTCTCGGGGTGATGAGAGGTGTTGGGTTTGCGCCAGACATAGCGTTTTCCTTGATGGCCAAGAAGCTCGATTTTAGTCTCGTCTGACCAGAGTACCTTCTTCCATATGTTTGGAGAGTCTCCCACATGCCTTTTGGCGAACACCAAACATGTTTGCTTATTTTTTTCTTTAAGCAATGGCTTTTTTCTGGCCACTCTTCTATAAAGCCCAGCTCTGTGGAGTGTACGGCTTAAAGTGGTCCTATGGACAGAAACTCCAATCTCCACTGTGGAGCTTTGCAGCTCCTTCAGTGTTATCTTTGGTCTCTTTGTTGCCTCTCTGATTAATGCCCTCCTTGCCCGGGCTGTAAGTTTTGGCACGCTCTTGCCAGGTTTGTTGTGGTGTCATATTCCTTCCATTTTTTAATAATGGCTTTAATGGTGCTCAGTGGGATGTTCAAAGTTTTGGATATTTTTTTTATAACCCAACCCTGATCTGTACTTTTCCACAATCTTGTACCTGACCTGTTTGGAGAGCTCCTTGGTCTTCATGGTGCCGCTTGCTTGGTGGTGTTGTAGGCTCTGGGGCCTTTCAGAACAGGTGTATATATACTGATATATAAGTCCACCTGTGTGCAATCTAACTAATTACGTGACTTCAGAAGGTAATCGTTTGCACCAGATCTTATTTAGAGGCTTAATAGCAAAGGGGATGAATACGCACCACTTTTCCGTTATTTATTAAAAAAAAAAACCTGGAGTTATGTTTTTCATTTCACTTCACTAATTTGGACTATTTTGTGTATGTCCATTATATGAAATCCAAATAAAAATCCATTTTAATGCCGAGTTGTAAGGCAACAAAATAGGATAAACGCCAAGGGAGGTCCATACTTTTGCAAGGCCCTGCATATTTTAACTGCTTTTTACACAACATTTTTCTCTCAATTACAGATAATGCCTAGACCTGATGTCGATAACTGAGGCAAGAGATGGACGAGGCTTTATGAGGAGCAAAATCGACGCAAGGGATTCAAATGTATTCTTGGGCTGCGGGAAAGTTAATTACTATCTAAAAATAACTAATAAAGAAGTTGGTCTTTCCCTTGGAATTGTGACAGCTGATCTACGTGTTTTGCAATAAAAGGATTGTTAAATGATTAGCAGGCATATTCTACGTGGCACCATTAAACATTCAGCAATAATAAAATAAGCTCCAAAAGGAGCTCAAAATAAACTGGGATCATGGATGGGTTTAGTACTCTGAAGATAAAATGTGACTATCTGCAAAGTGGGTGTTCTGATGATGCATTATGTTAATGATGATGACAATCTTCAAGGATTTATATCCCTGCATATTTGTGTGTCAGAGGTTGGAAACACTGCAGCGAAGAATATCAGTTAGTTAAATTCCGAAAAATTATTTTTATTAACAGCAGAAAATGAAACTATCAAACGAAGAGTGGAAACATGGACAGAAGGAGAAGACTTCGTAGAAAAGCAAAATAGTTTTGAGAAGAGTCAAAGCATTATCACAGCATCTGTTTTTAGTGCAATCTATTTTCAAACCAAACACCTCCATGTGCAGTGGAAACACGTAATACAGACTGGATATCACCTGAACATTCCTCAAGGGATTGCCACAAAGGGTAAAAAAAACAGATCAAACATTATGCCGTCAATATTTAGAGCAGTATGGTGACAAAAAGTCTTTGGTGCACTGCACACTGGGCGTGGCCCCGCATTTTGTTTGATTGGACTGATAATGTAGGAACGATAATATGAAGCAAATGTGTGATCCACGTAGACAACATCAGAATCTTTTTCACATTATATTTAAGTGCTTTTTAAAAATGCATGTACAGTCTCCATGAAACTAGTAGTAATAATAGAAAAGGAGATTACACAGTTGGGTTTTCCTTAAAAATAATGTGTGATTTATGATGTCCTGAGTGGAAATGTATGCTTTCTGATCATGTAGTTCTTATACAAAAGGTACAAAAGCTTTGAAGGTTGATGCTAACTTAACAGTGCTGTTAGCGTTACACACTTAATATTTAGCACACACAAGCCGACTGGTAAGCTAAAAAGACAGATTTGTCTTAATAATGACCTAAGTGATGACCAGTATGTAGTTTTGATACCACGGCACCAATGTGCTGGAAAAAAAGAGCTGGAAAATGGAAAATATAAAAAAAGAGGGCGAAGTCAATAAGTCCTACACAGCCAGAAAAAAAAGAGCCATAACTACAGGAGGAAGACCATACGTTTATTCTATCACCAGCGTAATCCAAAAGGGGGCCAAGACTTAGCAGCAATCTCTTTACACTATGTTCATGGGTGTATGTGTGGGAAGCCTCCGAGAGCCATGACATGAGAATGCAGCCCCAGGGCCTCACACATAAACGTGTTTGTTTACTTGCATGTTTTCAAGCCCAGGATCTCCAAACTTAATTTATCTCTTCACAAGATGAGGGTGGAGGCGTGCACGGCTGGCATCTAGGACGTGAGCCATGGATGGGAGAGGCACTGGGCCGCAGTGGCCCTCCTCTCAGGCACCAAGTCCAGCATGGGCAGCAGGAAGGTGCTGAAGGTGTGCGCCTCGTCTTTGGACCACTCGTACTTTTCCATCAGCACGTCTAATAAACCCCACGGCTTCAGCTTGGTGATGTGACGCAGTTCGCCTAAGAGATGAGGTTACAGTTTAATAATTACTGTGCTGAATGTTATAGTATTGCCTAATAAGGAAGCATGATTGATGTTGTACATAAATACAGTGCAAGAGTGTTTTTTCGGCTGGGATAAATCCACAACACTGAACTGGAAATGGGCGCACTAAACGTAATTTGCAAAACTCGCCCTCAGACTGAGCAGATGGCTGTTCCCTTTAGCCATCAGGTGCTCCTTCAGAGAAAACCTTTGCACAAAATAACGGAGCATATTTTGAGGAGGAACTGGATTTAGGCAGACAGCTGGTGGCAGGAAGGTTGTGTTTACCTTTCTTGGTGAAAAACTCCTTTGAGTATTTGCCTGCCGAGATCAGCTTCCGAGGAACTTTTCCTAGCAGCTCGATGATGAGCGCTATGTGATCTACAAGGAGACATTGAGACAAGCAAACACAGCTGATGAACAGAATGTCTGAAGTCCACAACTTCCCATGTTGACCCGGCATTCACACTCATGTCAGAGTCTATTAGGGTAACTCGTTAAAAATAAACGTCAGGACACTGACCTTCATCTCTGGAGTAGTCTTCTCCAGAATGGGGCTCAAACAGATAATCTCCGGTGGCGAGCTCGAAGGCCTGTGATAAAACAAATGAATATTAATCATACATACAATTAATAACTGGCACATGTATGCGTTTAGTCAAATACAATCAATGTAGTCATTGAGAAAACACAGTGTGTTTTGAATGACAAATGAACTTGCTCGGTAACAAGCGTCAGGCTTAAAGCCTTTGCTCAGGGTCAATGATATTTAGGTTCAAATCCTCAGTAGTTCTGCAGGAGTCTGTCTGTTTTACCATGCAGGCTGTGCTCCAGATATCTGCTGGTGTGCTGTAGCCGGTTCCTGTCAGCACCTCAAGAGAACGATACTGCCGCGTCTGGATGTCATCTGTGAAATGTTTGTTCTGTGGGTAGAAGAGAAATTCTCAATTCTGGGCAGCGAGTCATAATTGAGCAGGTTTCACAAAAAAATATTAAAGTTCAGACCATCTTCAGGGACATATATATATATATATATATATCTTTTAAAGGTGCATCAAGACTTCTTCATTGCTAACGCAAATCTGCACTCACCACCCAGCAGGCGTTACCGAGGTCAGCGATCTTCACCTGAAGCTTGTCAGCGTTAAGAGGCTCCAGGGGGTTTACCAACATATTGCCTGAGGCTGCTGTGGAAGAGAGTAGAGGGACACAGGAACACTGGAGGGTGAGGTGCAGAAGCAGGCAATAAAGAGCAGACAAATATAGAAACACGGGAGACTACCATGTCGAAGATTCTGAAGATTTATTTTTTACTGTCAGTTTGATTAATTAGATATTAAAGCAAATGTTGCATGTGCAGTAATTATTATAAAAACGTGATGCCATATATTCTGCACAAAAGAAAGCGTTTTGTTATAATGGTAGGAGAACACTGCAGTACGGTATCATCATTCGGTATACACACTGTATCATCCTACATGTGGTGGAACTAACCATCTTTGCAGTCTTCCTCCCCTTTTTCAGTCTCAACTTGAGTGTCTATCTCCTTCCTATTCTTGTCCTCCTCGTGTCCCGCCTTCAGCTCTACAGTGACAGACTCTGGGACGAGAGAGGCAGGGGTGTCCTTGTGTGAACCGTTACAGGTCTGACGCTCTTTGTTGCTTAATGTGCTCTGGGTCTCTGTGTTACTTTCTGGCTGGTTTGCATTCTGTTGGTCCTCCAGCTCCTCTGTTGACTGCTTGGTCCCTTGTGCCTCTGGACTGGTCCCGCCCTCCGGTGGGGAAGCGTGACCATTGCATTTGACCATCCCCTTCTCGGGCACCATCTCACTCCGCTCATTTACCTCTGGTATCTGCTCATCGGGAGTTGAGTCTGCAGTAAAAGAACAAGAGTTTGTAGAATGACAGTACAATAAAACCATTTGGTCTATGATTTGGAGCAGGTATCTGCTGTCCTTCATCTCAATGACCTGTAATAGTATAGTCAGCAATGTCCTGCAGCGTGGCGGACATTGAGAGGGTGGCTGCCAAAGTCGAATCTTCGGTGGCCTCTGTTGTTATTGTTGTTGTTGTTATCTCCTCCTTCTCCTCCTCTTCCTCCTCCTCCTCTCCTCCCTCGTTAGCTTCTACTTCCATCTCCTGGATCCTCTTCTCCAGCATCTCTGCCTGCTTCTTCTGCTTCTTTTTCATCTTCTTCTTTTTGTTCTTTGACATTTTGGTCGTCTTGGAAAAGAGAATAATGTGGAGAAAATAAAGAAAATACGTCAGCTTGTAGTTGGGCTCAACTTTTATTCAAGTCCCTCGATCTGTTAAAAAACAGAACCCTACTTACCGGTTTTGGTGCTGGGGCTGTGCTTACTGTCGGAGAAAAACATTTTATGTGATTACTTTACTGAGCGACATATGGGGCATTTTACTCTACAATTAGTATTTGGTCCGGATGGTCGGTTGATTCACACAGAGCTGTAGTAATAGACCGCCACAGCAGGAGTCACACACTCCTCTGGGCGAGTTGGTAATTTACATAACCGAACCAGTGCTGACTCATACTGACACACAGCGAAGCATCCCGCTGTAATTACAAACTTCCACATGCCTTAAAGTTTCACAAAGCTTACGTCTCTTTCACACAAGTATAATTCAGTTGTAATGATGGCAGTCCTTGAAGATAATGGTTCACGCATATTGTGTGAACCACTGCGTAAGTGCAGTCAGTCAGTCAAACAATCGAAAGCATTGGACCTGCTGAACCTTCCTCCATTGGCAACGTGCCAATTAAACCACAGAATTCGCTTACTGAAGTGCTGAGGAAAACAAAAGTTGTAACCTGCAGAACCCGACGGAGGCGCGGCGCCAGTCTTCTGCCACTGAGTAGCTTCAGCGGCCATTTTCTTGATGTAGGACTCGTTGACGGTCAGCAGAATGTTTTCTGGTTTGATGTCGGTGTGGATGATCTTGCACTTGGTGTGGAGGTAGTCTAACCCCTGCAGAACCTGCAGAGCACACAAGTCCCACCATCACAATTCCTAGGATCTTACACGGGAATAAGCTGAATATTTCAAATGTGTTTACCTTTAAAAAATCAGCTGAGACAGATTATTATTTTTTACTGTTTTGAAATAATGTAATTAACGTTCTAATTGAGACTACACTCAAACCAAAGTGACATTTACAGTCAGTTTTGGTGTAGCTGTGCATTACCTGCCGTATGATGGTTTTAACGCAGGGCAGAGGCAGGCCTTGATAATTCGACTTGATGATCCACTTCAGCAGGTGGTAACCCAGCACCTCAAATACCATGCACACATCTGAAGAAATACACGGTCAAGGACTCGTACAATACTATTCTCTCAATCTACAGTAGAGCTAAGACTATGACACTCATCCTCATACACTCCGTTTAGGGCTGGGTGGTATACTGGTTCAACCAGTTTAATGGTTATAACCATTTTCACATTCAAATAGTTATATCGTATATTCGAATATAGAATATTCGTTGACAGCCCTACAGCTCGCCCGCTATCACACCAAGAAGAAACTACGTTGCTACATGAAAACACAAAAGAGCGATTCAGGAGGAACAACGAGACTGTGAAGGAACTGTGTGCTGTTTGGAGGGTTTTGAAAAATAAGCCGTAAGTTTGATCACAAAACAATTTAATGTAAAGTTGTTCGCGCCACTGGTGTTGCCTGTGGTGGCAACACTAGCAGCCACAACAGCTGACACGCTAACAATCTAACTTGCTGGCCAGAATCTTACAAAATACCAGGCCATGTATTTTTTGCCATACCGCCCAGCCCCAAGTCAGTTTCACATATTTACCCATCAGTACATGGGGTCTTTCTGCGCTCACATGACTGACAATAACTTTCCCAGGGACACACTTGAAATTGAAATTCCATAACCTTTCAAAAAGGTTCACCAGAGGCTGTCTGGGCTGGCCGCCTGAGTGCACAGCTGTGGACTGCACATTGTGTGATGGACAGGAATGGAGCAAGTGTTGATACATGCACTGTGACACTCAAATACATGCCAAGGCATGAACATCTCTGAACCACTAATAGCTGGGAAGAGCGGGAGTACATCAGGAAATTGCTGGACGCTGTAGACAGCCAAATTACTGGCACTCAAAATTGTAATTCAGTCAGAACTCTGGATGAGAAATTCTTCGCTTTTAAAAGAAATGCAGACAAATGTGGACTTTAAGCACAATACCAGGCAGGAGCTGAATGAAAGCCTGGTCTGAGGTCATGCATTTTTATCCTTGGATGGTTGGTCAGGAATGAGTAATTAGTATGTCCAATTCATCCCATTGACACAGCAAGAGAAGAGATAATGGACGGACTCCAAGAATTTAAGTAGCTGATGTTGCATTGTTCCCTAACTTTAAAGAACGACGGCACCATCTACAACGTTACCTGTTGGCTGACAAAGCCATAGATCACTATGCACCATTTAAATTAAGGACACACTTCAGCTCATCAAGAAGAAGTTGCTTGATTAAACCTGTACCTTGACCAAAATGTGACATCAAAAGTTTACAATGATATTGAATGCATCGTTACAATTGGATGTGTGAAATTGAAAATAGGATTTCTGTATTTTAGGAACACATTCTTTTCTAAAACAACAAAAGGATACGAGTGCCATTAATTCCGGAAATTTTGAAGTCGTCCAGAAGCTGCACCACTTTCTCTCTGTTGGGGTCACTAGAATCTGTGTTTCTCACCTGGAAAACACACGAGGGTTGTGAAAGTAGCAGACGACAGAATCTGAGGACTATGAGCCAGTGTGTGAATGTTTATGTCACGCGGACAGTGTGGCTTACAGATTTAAGCAGCTTAATCTCATCCAGAGCGGTCTCGGTGTAATGCTCAGCACTTTTTACAACCTTCATGGCCACAAAGCGCTTCTCCCTAAAAAGAAAAAAATGGATATAACTCAACCAAATCAACTTTTTAAGAGGACAGAATAAGAAATTACAATGCTCTGTGTAATGTGTGCATGTAGATGCAGCGCTGGTCTGGTCTAGTCGAAGAACCGTGCCACAGACAGTTTGTAATGCTACTTGCTTTTGCGCATATACGTCATAGTTTAATGGAAGAAAACTAGCCATTCTAACTACAATTAGACATTCAGTTCCCAGATATAGGGTCGTCATGGCGCAGGGGGTAGAGAGGGTGCGCTGGGAACCACAAGGTTGGTGGTTCGAGTCCCGGCTGCCCCATGTCCCATGTGAAAGTGTCCCTGAGCAAGACACCTAAAAAATGTAATGTAAGTCGCTTTGGATAAAAGCGTCAGCTAAATGACCTGTAATATAATATAGCCAGAATGTATTGATACATTGTTTCATAACCACATTTTGTACCACAGAGACAGTTTTATCTATGAGATTGTTGATTCAGGCTCTTTAGATTGAACGTTGACATTCAATATGTATGGACAGCCCTACTGTGAAATACATCACATACTTATGCATGTAAACAGTGATGTTAAGAGCTCCATACACAATTTTACCCTTGCAGTTTGGTGAAATTCACTCAGGTCCTTTGCAAGTAAAGTTTAGCAGAAATACTTACTGGATGTCCCAGGCCAGCCACACAGTGGAAAAGTGCCCCCAGCCCAGCTTTCGGATCACATGGTATCTCCCAAAGAAGAGATCTCCAATCTTCACATGGTGATATCCACCTGACCCAGATGCACAAAAAAAACATGTTAAGTCGTATTTGAACACATTTAAAATTGATAAAATATGACAATTAAAAAGATACCATTTCTGTCATTGTACCGGTACTATGTATTATTATCCTTGATAGATATATATACACACACACACACACACACACACACACACACACACACACACACACACACACACACACACACACACACAACTCGTACCCCTGCAGTAGTCGTTGGGGTCCTCCTGCTCATCGTCATCAGAGCCCAGGATCTCCTCATCCTCCTCTGGGAGCGGAGAGTCTGCCTTGCTGGTCTGACAGCCGCCCCCACGACCATGGGCCTCTTGTCTGGGTAGGGAGAACAGGCGAGAAGGGCATTAATGGAGAGAAGAAATCAAAGAGCAAAGGGAAGGAGACAGTGGAAAAAGGGGTTAAAGACGACCAAGAATAACAGAAATCATGACATGGACATAATACCCCTTTTTCAAAAAAACATAAAAGATGTGTACTTGAATATATAAGCTGTAGGGGTGGGAATCTCTTGGCACCTCACGATTCAATTCAATTCCGATTCAGAGGTCAACGATTCGATTCTAAACCAATTATCGATTCTAAACTGATAAAACGATTATCGATGCATCTCGATTTTTCTAAATTTTCTCAAATCTGAGTTTGCTACTCAGAGGTTGCTAATCACTTCCTACTTTTTTTGATAATTAAAGAAAATCAACAGATGAATTACCTTCTCTAATTTTTTATAAGACAAAAAAAAAAATCTTTGTCACAAATATGATTTTCTATCAACAATGCAAGAACCAATGCAGCTTGCAATTCAACACAATATGAAAGCCTATGTAAAAAATAAACAGATTCATTTTTCTTTTAAATGAAGAGAAAGCTGCTCTTAGTCTCAGACCGGTCCGTATTTGTAAAATACCGGAAAAAAGTCCAAATCTGTGAATATCTGGCCAACTTTCAATACGGATCAACTTTTTGGAAAATTGAAATAATGAGGTAAGATATGCGCAGGCTCCTTCATAGTTTGGTAAAGTTTATAACGTTTATAATTTCGACTTTTTATCCCCTTACATTAGTGCGGAAATGGGCTTCTATAGTTGTGTGAATGAATCACTCCAGCCAATCCAAAGACGGGGTTTGTAACCAATCATGTGTAGAGACCATGGTGACTGGCTCCGCCCCCTTACTGTCAAAAAGAAAAACAGCGAGCGCGTAGAAAACACCTTCGAGCGCGAGCAGAGACGAACCTCGCGAGCGAGGAAGTTCACGCTCCGCGAGCGAGCAAATATCTCACGCAAGACGGGCTTTTGCTCACGCGAGACAGGCTTTTTTTTTTTTTATTCCGATTATTAACTTTTCTGAATCGAGACCGAATCGTTCTAGAGATTCGAGAGAAATTGAAAAATATTTCCCCCACCCCTAATAAGGTGTAAAGTGAAGAGAAAGAAACTAGAAAAGGCATTTCCTGCTGAAAATGCGTTGGAATGCAAAAAGCTGAAAGCTGCACTGAATATTTAAAAATAGCTGAAAATACAGAAAGTTGAAGGGAATTTGAATACATTTGCTGAATATTTAAAAATAGCTGAAAATACAGAAAGTTGAAGGGAATTTGAGTACATTTGCTGAATATTTGAAAATAGCTGAAAATACAGAAAGTTGAAGGGAATTTGAATACATTTGCTGAAATAAAAGATATTAGAAAAGCTGAAATTAATTTGAAATAGTTGAAAATACAGAAATGGGAGAAGCTGAAAGGAATTTCAATAGATTTGCTGAAAAGGCAGAAATGAAAACAGCTGAAATAAATGTGAAATATTGCAAAACAGAAGTTGCAGGAGCTTAAATGAATTTTAAAAAGTACAGAAATAACAAAAGCTGAGATGAATAAAAAGAGGTTTAAAATTGTTTGTAGTAATGTTAGTTGTAATTTGGGTATTAGTACTAGCAGTAGAAGTCGGTTTAGTATCAATAGCAGTAGAAACAGCTGGAATACTGATACTATTAGCCATAGTAGTATTTTTAATAACATTAGTAGTAGTTGTATTAATAGCAGTAGAAATACTAGTAGTATGGTAGTAGAAGTATCAGTTGTAGTTCTACTAGAAGTACTAGTAATATTCGTAGTGGTTATAGTATTTGAAAGAGCAATGCGTATTTCAACGAAACCGCTTCATGGTTAAGGTACAGATAATCATTGAGGCTTTTAGTTTGTAATGATGGAATTGGGTGAGGGGGGGTTGGGAGACAGAATGTTTGTTATTCAAACTAAGAAGTTTTTAATTAATAGGCCTCATCACAAACATTACAGTAAAAATTCCCTCCATGGGGCTTTTATTTTGAAATTATTGGATTGGGTGGGGTGGGGGGGTGTAGATAGAGGGAGGGAGGGTGAGAGGGTGAGGAAGGGAGGGGTGGTGAGGAAGAGATAGAGGGAGAGAGAGAGGAGGAGAAATAGACAGACATACTGACTGACTGAGTGATTAACAGTGAGAAGAGGTCAGGGTGGAGGGGGGAGGGGGGGCGAGTGTCTTTATCATATTGGTCTGTTGACAGAAAGCATAGCTGCGTCATGTGACTCCACTAATCAGGTCATAGGAGCAGCTTTGAGCCACAGACAGAGATCCTGCAGCGTGTGAGCGAGTAACCACGACAACGGCGCACCTAATGGATTGGGTGGGGGGGTGTAGATAGAGGGAGGGAGGGTGAGAGGGTGAGGAAGGGAATGGTGGTGAGGAAGAGATAGAGAGGGAGAGGGGAGGAGAATTAGACAGACTGACTGACTGAGTGATTAACAGTGAGAAGAGGTCAGGGTGGAGGGGGGAGGGGGGCGAGTGTCTTTATCATATTGGTCTGTTGACAGAAAGCATAGCTGCGTCATGTGACTCCACTAATCAGGTCATAGGAGCAGCTGTGAGTCACACACAGAGATACTGCAGCGTGTTTACGAGTAACCACGACAACGGCGCACCTGTGATCATTAACGGCTGCAAAATGCAGAGACATGGCAGCGAGTTACACAGAATCCACACCTCAAACAAATGAGAACCAGCGCAAAACTATAACAGCTATCTAAAAAATACGGCGTTTGTATGAGACCCAAGACTCTACCGAACGCGTGGATGTGCTTTTTATGTCTGTCCGGTAATAAATACAGCTCATATGGCCGTTTACAAAACGTGTACCTTGTGGATTTTTGTGAGAAATATGTCGGCAGATTTGTATTGGAGCCTATGGGGCTTTTGGCAGAGGTTGTGTCACTCAAACACTCCTTGCGCCAAAACTAAAAAACTCTGGGATTCCATGAACACATTAATCCAATCAGCACAACCATACCCTCATTAATCTGAAGAAATGAAGCCTCTAGAGTGTATACTTTGGCTGCAAGGACAGAAGTTCCATATTTTTTTAACCAGATTCCTGCGATGCCCCACACTCTAGCCTCGAGCTCTCCACTCTAGCAGACGCAATACACACTCATGTAAAAGTCAGAAACGGAGCGAAGAACTAGTGAAACATAATCAGTGATTATGAAAAAAGTACAATAGATATCAAGAAGCAGTTTTTTTCATAAAATAGTTGAGACTTGTGTGAACATTTGAGAGTTGAAAGGGTGTCTGTAGCTGAAAGATTTGCAAAGCTGAAAAATCTGAAAGTTGAAGAAGTTTAGGAGGATTTGAAAGCAAACTCCATTTGAAAACCATGTTAAAATATTAATGATTATTGATTTATATAAATTCAAGCATAAGAGGTAGAAAGCTGAAAAGTCATAGCCCTCAAGCCAGAAAGGAGCTGAACATTTTAATATTTGAACGGTTTTAATAGCTGAAAGTGTGAAGGAGTTGAAAGGTGGCGCGGAAGAAATAGAAGAAGTTGAAGATGAAGAAACTAGAAAATGCATTTCCTGCTGAAAATGCGTTGGAATGCAAAAAGCTGAAAGCTGAAATGAACTTTTTAAAATAGCTGAAAATACAGAAAGTTGAAGGGAATTTGAATACATTTGCTGAAATTATAGATATTAGAAAAGCTGAAATGAATTTGAAATTGCTGAAAATACAGAAATGGGAGAAGCTGAAAGGAATTTCAATAGATTTGCTGAAAAAGCAGAAATGAAAACAGCTGAAATAAATTTGAAATATTGCAAAAAAATACAGAAATGAATAGTGAAAAATTGCTGTTGATAGAGGCATAAGAATAGCTGAAATTATTTTAAAGAACTGCTGAAAATACAGGAAGTGGGGAAGCTGAATTTCAATAGATTTTCTAAAAACAGAAGTTGCAGGAGCTTAAATTTGTTTAAAATTGTTTGTAGTAATATTAGTAGTAGTATTAGTTATAATTGTGGTATTAGTAGTACTAGCAGTAATAGTAGGTTTAGTATCAATAGCAGTAGAAACAGCTGTAATACTATTAGCCATAGTCGTATTTGTAATAACATTAGTAGTAGTTGTAGTATTAATAGCAGTAGAAATACTAGTAGTATGGTAGTAGAAGTATCAGTTGTAGTACTAGAAGTACGAGTAATATTCGTAGTGGGAGACAGAATGTTTGTTATTCAAACTAAGAAGTTTTTAATTAATAGGCCTCATCACAAACATTACAGTAAAAATTCCCTCCATGTGGCTTTTATTTTGAAATTATTGGATTGGGTGGGTTGGGGGGGTGTAGATAGAGGGAGGGAGGGTGAGAGGGTGAGGAAGGGAGGGGTGGTGAGGAAGAGATAGAGGGAGAGAGAGAGAGGAGGAGAAATAGACAGACATACTGACTGACTGAGTGATTAACAGTGAGTACAGGTCAGGGTGGAGGGGGGAGGGGGGGCGAGTGTCTTTATCATATTGGTCTGTTGACAGAAAGCATAGCTGCGTCATGTGACTCCACTAATCAGGTCATTGGAGCAGCTGTGAGTCACACACAGAGATACTGCAGCGTGTTTACGAGTAACCACGGCAACGGCGCACGTATTGCATTGGGTGGGGTGGGGGGGTGTAGATAGAGGGAGGGAGGGTGAGAGGGTGAGGAAGGGAATGGTGGTGAGGAAGAGAGGGAGAGGGGAGGAGAATTAGACTGACTGAGAGTGATTAACAGTAAGTAGAGGTCAGGGGGGAGGGGGGAGGGGGGGCGAGTGTCTTTATCATATTGGTCTGTTGACAGAAAGCATAGCTGCGTCATGTGACTCCACTAATCACGTCATTGGAGCAGCTGTGAGTCACACACAGAGATACTGCAGCGTGTTTACGAGTAACCACGGCAACGGCGCACCTATTGGATTGGGTGGGGTGGGGGGGTGTAGATAGAGGGAGGGAGGGTGAGAGGGTGAGGAAGGGAATGGTGGTGAGGAAGAGAGGGAGAGGGGAGGAGAATTAGACTGACTGACTGACTGAGAGTGATTAACAGTAAGTAGAGGTCAGGGTGGAGGGGGGAGGGGGGGCCAGTGTCTTTATTATATTGGTCTGTTGACAGAAAGCATAGCTGCGTCATGTGACTCCACTAATCAGGTCACAAGGAGCAGCTGTGAGCCACAGACAGATCCTGCAGCGTGTGAGTGCTCGTAACCACGACAACGGCGCACCTGTGATCATTAACGGCTGCAAAATGCAGAGACATGGCAGCGAGTTACACAGAATCCACACCTCACACAAATGAGAACCAGCGCAAAACTATAACAGCTATCTAAAAAATACGGCGTTTGTATGAGACCCAAGACTCTACCGAACGCGTGGATGTGTTTTTATGTCTGTCCGGTAATAAATACGGCTCCTATGGCCGTTTACAAAACGTGTACCTTGTGGATTTTTGTGAGAAATATGTCGGCAGATTTGTATTGGAGCCTATGGGGCTTTTGGCAGAGGTTGTGTCACTCAAACACTCCTTGCGCCAAAACTAAAAAACTCTGGGATTCCATGAACACATTAATCCAATCAGCACAACCATACCCTCATTAATCTGAAGAAATGAAGCCTCTAGAGTGTATACTTTGGCTGCAAGGACAGAAGTTCCATACTTTTTTAACCAGATTTCTGCGCTGCTTCAGCCTCTAGCCTCGAGCTCTCCACTCTAGCAGACGCAATACACACTCATGTAAAAGTCAGAAACGGAGCGAAGAACTAGTGAAACATAATCAGTGATTATGAAAAAAGTACAATAGATATCAAGAAGCAGTTTTTTTCATAAAATAGTTGAGACTTGTGTGAACATTTGAGAGTTGAAATGGTGTCTGTAGCTGAAAGATTTGCGAAGCTGAAAAATCTGAAAGTTGAAGAAGTTGAAGAGGATTTGAAAAGCAAACTCCATTTGAAAACCATGTTAAAATATTAACGATTATTGATTTATATAAATTCAAGCATAAGAGGTAGAAAGCTGAAAAGTCATAGCCCTCAAGCCAGAAAGAAGCTGAACATTTTAATATTTGAAGGATTTTAATAGCTGAAAGTGTGAAGGAGTTGAAAGGTGGCGCGGAAGAAATAGAAGTTGAAGATGAAGAAACTAGAAAAGGCATTTCCTGCTGAAAATGCGTTGGAATGCAAAAAGCTGAAAGCTGCACTGAATATTTGAAAATAGCTGAAAATACAGAAAGTTGAAGGGAATTTGAATACATTTGCTGAAAAGCTGAAATGAATTTGAAATTGCTGAAAATACAGAAATGGGAGAAGCTGAAAGGAATCAATAGATTTGCTGAAAAAGCAGAAATGAAAACAGCTGAAATAAATTTGAAATATTGCAAAAAAATACAGAAATGAATATTAAAAAATTGCTGTTGATAGAGGCATAAGAATAGCTGAAATTATTTTAAAGAACTGATGAAAATACAGGAAGTGGGGAAGCTGAATTTCAATAGATTTTCTAAAAACAGAAGTTGCAGGAGCTTAAATTTGTTTAAAATTGTTTGTAGTAATATTAGTAGTAGTATTAGTTATAATCGTGGTATTAGTAGTACTAGCAGTATAAGCAGTAATAGTAGGTTTAGTATCAATAGCAGTAGAAACAGCTGGAATACTATTAGCCATAGTAGTATTTGTAATAACATTAGTAGTAGTTTTAGTATTAATAGCAGTAGAAATACTAGTAGTATGGTAGTAGAAGTATCAGTTGTAGTACTAGAAGTACGAGTAATATTCGTAGTGGGAGACAGAATGTTTGTTATTCACACTTAAAAGTTTTTAATTAATAGGCCTCATCACAGACATTACAGTAAAAATTCCCTCCATGGGGCTTTTATTTTGAAATTATTGGATTGGGTGGGGTGGGGGGGAGTAGATAGAGGGAGGGAGGGTGAGAGGGTGAGGAAGGGAGGGGTGGTGAGGAAGAGATAGAGGGAGAGAGAGAGAGAGGAGAAATAGACAGACATACTGACTGACTGAGTGATTAACAGTGAGCAGAGGTCAGGGGGGAGGGGGGAGGGGGGCGAGTGTCTTTATCATATTGGTCTGTTGACAGAAAGCATAGCTGCGTCATGTGACTCCACTAATCAGGTCATAGGAGCAGCTGTGAGCCACAGACAGATCCTGCAGCGTGTGAGTGCTCGTAACCACGACAACGACGCACCTGTGCTCATTAACGAGCTGCTGCAAAAGACAGAGACATGGCAGCAAGTTACACAGAATCCACACCTCAAACAAATGGGAACCAGCGCAAAACTATAACAGCTATCTAAAAAATACGGCGTTTGTATGAGACCCAAGACTCTACCGAACGCGTGAATGTGTTTTTATGTCTGTCCGGTAATAAATACGGCTCCTATGGCCGTTTACAAAACGTGTACCTTGTGGATTTTTGTGAGAAATATGTCGGCAGATTTGTATTGGAGCCTATGGGGCTTTTGGCAGAGGTTGTGTCACTCAAACACACCTTGCGCCAAAACTAAAGAACTCTGGGATTCCATGAACACATTAATCCAATCAGCACAACCATACCCTCATTAATCTGAAGAAATGAAGCCTCTAGAGTGTATACTTTGGCTGCAAGGACAAAAGTTCCATATTTTTTTAACCAGATTCCTGCGATGCCCCACACTCTAGCCGTCGAGCTCTCCACTCTAGCAGACGCAATACACACTCATGTAAAAGTCAGAAACGGAGCGAAGAACTAGTGAAACATAATCAGTGATTATGAAAAAAGTACAATAGATATCAAGAAGCAGTTTTTTTCATAAAATAGTTGAGACTTGTGTCAACATTTGAAAGTTTAAATGGTGTCTGTAGCTGAAAGATTGGGGAAGCTGAAAAGTCTGAAAGTTGAAGAAGTTTAAGGAGGATTTGAAAACAATTTCCATTGGAAAACCATGTTAAAATATTTATGATTATTGATTTATATAAATTCAAGCATAAGTGGTAGAAAGCTGAAAAGTCATAGCCTTAAAGCCAGAAAGGAGCTGAACATTTTAATATTTGAACGGTTTAAATAGCTGAAAATGTGAAGGAGTTGAAAGGTCGCGCGGAAGAAATAGAATAATAATAAGTCGGAAATAAAGATTCGAAGAACAATACTTGGAATGCATCGTTAATGCATTCCAACAACTAGAAAAAGCATTTCCTGCTGAAAATGCGTTGGAATGCAAAAAGCTGAAAGCTGCACTGAATATTTAAAAATAGCTGAAAATACAGAAAGTTGAAGGGAATTTGAATACATTTGCTGAATATTTAAAAATAGCTGAAAATACAGAAAGTTGAAGGGAATTTGAATACATTTGCTGAAATAAAAGATATTAGAAAAGCTGAAATTAATTTGAAATAGTTGAAAATACAGAAATGGGAGAAGCTGAAAGGAATTTCAATAGATTTGCTGAAAAAGCAGAAATGAAAACAGCTGAAATAAATGTGAAATATTGCAAAACAGAAGTTGCAGGAGCTTAAATGAATTTTAAAAAGTACAGAAATAACAAAAGCTGAGATGAATAAAAAGAGGTTTAAAATTGTTTGTAGTAATGTTAGTTGTAATTTGGGTATTAGTACTAGCAGTAGAAGTCGGTTTAGTATCAATAGCAGTAGAAACAGCTGGAATACTGATACTATTAGCCATAGTAGTATTTTTAATAACATTAGTAGTAGTTGTATTAATACCAGTAGAAATACTAGTAGTATGGTAGTAGAAGTATCAGTTGTAGTTCTACTGAGGTGCTAGTAATATTTGTAGTGGTTATAGTAGTATTTGAAAGAGCAATGCGTATTTCAACGAAACCGCTTCATGGTTAAGGTACAGATAATCATTGAGGCTTTTAGTTTGTAATGATGGAATTGGGTGAGGGGGGGTTGGGAGACAGAATGTTTGTTATTCAAACTAAGAAGTTTTTAATTAATAGGCCTCATCACTAACATTACAGTAAAAATTCCCTCCATGGGGCTTTTATTTTGAAATTATTGGATTGGGTGGGGTGGGGGGGTGTAGATAGAGGGAGGGAGGGTGAGAGGGTGAGGAAGGGAGGGGTGGTGAGGAAGAGATAGAGGGAGAGAGAGAGAGGAGAAATAGACAGACATACTGACTGACTGAGTGATTAACATTGAGAAGAGGTCAGGGTGGAGGGGGGAGGGGGGGCGAGTGTCTTTATCATATTGGTCTGTTGACAGAAAGCATAGCTGCGTCATGTGACTCCACTAATCAGGTCACAAGGAGCAGCTGTGAGCCACAGACAGAGATACTGCAGCGTGTTTACGAGTAACCACGGCAACGGCGCACCTATTGGATTGGGTGGGGTGGGGGGGTGTAGATAGAGGGAGGGAGGGTGAGAGGGTGAGGAAGGGAATGGTGGTGAGGAAGAGAGGGAGAGGGGAGGAGAATTAGACTGACTGACTGACTGAGAGTGATTAACAGTAAGTAGAGGTCAGGGGGGAGGGGGGAGGGGGGGCTAGTGTCTTTATCATATTGGTCTGTTGACAGAAAGCATAGCTGCGTCATGTGACTCCACTAATCACTTCATTGGAGCAGCTGTGAGTCACACACAGAGATACTGCAGCGTGTTTACGAGTAACCACGGCAACGGCGCACCTATTGGATTGGGTGGGGTGGGGGGGTGTAGATAGAGGGAGGGAGGGTGAGAGGGTGAGGAAGGGAATGGTGGTGAGGAAGAGAGGGAGAGGGGAGGAGAATTAGACTGACTGACTGACTGACAGTGATTAACAGTAAGTAGAGGTCAGGGTGGAGGGGGGAGGGGGGCTAGTGTCTTTATCATATTGGTCTGTTGACAGAAAGCATAGCTGCGTCATGTGACTCCACTAATCAGGTCACAAGGAGCAGCTGTGAGCCACAGACAGATCCTGCAGCGTGTGAGTGCTCGTAACCACGACAACGACGCACCTGTGCGGCTGCAAAAGTGCAGACACAGGACAGCGAGTTACACAGAATCCACACCTCAAACAAATGAGAACCAGCGCAAAACTATAACAGCTATCTAAAAAATACGGCGTTTGTATGAGACCCAAGACTCTACCGAACGCGTGGATGTGCTTTTATGTCTGTCCGGTAATAAATACGGCTCCTATGGCCGTTGACAGAACGTGTACCTTGTGGATTTTTGTGAGAAATATGTCGGCAGATTTGTATTGGAGCCTATGGGGCTTTTGGCAGAGGTTGTGTCACTCAAACACTCCTTGCGCCAAAACTAAAAAACTCTGGGATTCCATGAACACATTAATCCAATCAGCACAACCATACCCTCATTAATCTGAAGAAATGAAGCCTCTAGAGTGTATACTTTGGCTGCAAGGACAGAAGTTCCATATTTTTTTAACCAGATTCCTGCGATGCCCCACACTCTAGCCTCGAGCTCTCCACTGTAGCAGACGCAATACACACTCATGTAAAAGTCAGAAACGGAGCGAAGAACTAGTGAAACATAATCAGTGATTATGAAAAAAGTACAATAGATATCCACAAGCAGTTTTTTTCATAAAATAGTTTAGACCTGTGTCAACATTTGAAAGTTTAAATGGTGTCTGTAGCTGAAAGATTTGCGAAGCTGAAAAATCTGAAAGTTGAAGAAGTTTAGGAGGATTTGAAAGCAAACTCCATTTGAAAACCATGTTAAAATATTAATGATTATTGATTTATATAAATTCAAGCATAAGAGGTAGAAAGCTGAAAAGTCATAGCCCTCAAGCCAGAAAGGAGCTGAACATTTTAATATTTGAACGGTTTTAATAGCTGAAAGTGTGAAGGAGTTGAAAGGTGCCGCGGAAGAAATAGAAGAAGCTGAAGAATAAAGATTCGAAGAACAATACTTGGAATGCATCTCAATGCATTCCAACTAATAAAGATTCGAAGAACAATACTTGGAATGCATCGTTAATGCATTCCAACAACTAGAAAATGCATTTCCTGCTGAAAATGCGTTGGAATGCAAAAAGCTGAAAGCTGAAATGAACTTTTTAAAATAGCTGAAAATACAGAAAGTTGAAGGGAATTTGAATACATTTGCTGAAATTATAGATATTAGAAAAGCTGAAATGAATTTGAAATTGCTCAAAATACAGAAATGGGAGAAGCTGAAAGGAATTTCAATAGATTTGCTGAAAAAGCAGAAATGTAAACAGCTGAAATAAATTTGAAATATTGCAAAAAAATACAGAAATGAATATTGAAAAATTGCTGTTGATAGAGGCATAAGAATAGCTGAAATTATTTTAAAGAACTGCTGAAAATACAGGAAGTGGGGAAGCTGAATTTCAATAGATTTTCTAAAAACAGAAGTTGCAGGAGCTTAAATTTGTTTAAAATTGTTTGTAGTAATATTAGTAGTAGTATTAGTTATAATTGTGGTATTAGTAGTACTAGCAGTAATAGTAGGTTTAGTATCAATAGCAGTAGAAACAGCTGTAATACTATTAGCCATAGTCGTATTTGTAATAACATTAGTAGTAGTTGTAGTATTAATAGCAGTAGAAATACTAGTAGTATGGTAGTAGAAGTATCAGTTGTAGTACTAGAAGTACGAGTAATATTCGTAGTGGGAGACAGAATGTTTGTTATTCAAACTAAGAAGTTTTTAATTAATAGGCCTCATCACAAACATTACAGTAAAAATTCCCTCCATGTGGCTTTTATTTTGAAATTATTGGATTGGGTGGGTTGGGGGGGTGTAGATAGAGGGAGGGAGGGTGAGAGGGTGAGGAAGGGAGGGGTGGTGAGGAAGAGATAGAGGGAGAGAGAGAGGAGGAGAAATAGACAGACATACTGACTGACTGAGTGATTAACAGTGAGAAGAGGTCAGGGTGGAGGGGGGAGGGGGGGCGAGTGTCTTTATCATATTGGTCTGTTGACAGAAAGCATAGCTGCGTCATGTGACTCCACTAATCAGGTCATTGGAGCAGCTGTGAGTCACACACAGAGATACTGCAGCGTGTTTACGAGTAACCACGGCAACGGCGCACGTATTGCATTGGGTGGGGTGGGGGGGTGTAGATAGAGGGAGGGAGGGTGAGAGGGTGAGGAAGGGAATGGTGGTGAGGAAGAGAGGGAGAGGGGAGGAGAATTAGACTGACTGACTGACTGAGAGTGATTAACAGTAAGTAGAGGTCAGGGGGGAGGGGGGAGGGGGGGCTAGTGTCTTTATCATATTGGTCTGTTGACAGAAAGCATAGCTGCGTCATGTGACTCCACTAATCACGTCATTGGAGCAGCTGTGAGTCACACACAGAGATACTGCAGCGTGTTTACGAGTAACCACGGCAACGGCGCACCTATTGGATTGGGTGGGGTGGGGGGGTGTAGATAGAGGGAGGGAGGGTGAGAGGGTGAGGAAGGGAATGGTGGTGAGGAAGAGAGGGAGAGGGGAGGAGAATTAGACTGACTGACTGACTGACAGTGATTAACAGTAAGTAGAGGTCAGGGGGGAGGGGGGAGGGGGGGCGAGTGTCTTTATCATATTGGTCTGTTGACAGAAAGCATAGCTGCGTCATGTGACTCCACTAATCAGGTCACAAGGAGCAGCTGTGAGCCACAGACAGATCCTGCAGCGTGTGAGTGCTCGTAACCACGACAACGGCGCACCTGTGCGGCTGCAAAAGTGCAGACACAGGACAGCGAGTTACACAGAATCCACACCTCAAACAAATGAGAACCAGCGCAAAACTATAACAGCTATCTAAAAAATACGGCGTTTGTATGAGACCCAAGACTCTACCGAACGCGTGGATGTGTTTTTATGTCTGTCCGGTAATGAATACGGCTCCTATGGCCGTTGACAGAACGTGTACCTTTTGGATTTTTGTGAGAAATATGTCGGCAGATTTGTATTGGAGCCTATGGGGCTTTTGGCAGAGGTTGTGTCACTCAAACACTCCTTGCGCCAAAACTAAAAAACTCTGGGATTCCATGAACACATTAATCCAATCAGCACAACCATACCCTCATTAATCTGAAGAAATGAAGCCTCTAGAGTGTATACTTTGGCTGCAAGGACAGAAGTTCCATATTTTTTTAACCAGATTCCTGCGATGCCCCACACTCTAGCCGTCGAGCTCTCCACTGTAGCAGACGCAATACACACTCATGTAAAAGTCAGAAACGGAGCGAAAAACTAGTGAAACATAATCAGTGATTATGAAAAAAGTACAATAGATATCCACAAGCAGTTTTTTTTCATAAAATAGTTTAGACCTGTGTCAACATTTGAAAGTTTAAATGGTGTCTGTAGCTGAAAGATTTGCGAAGCTGAAAAATCTGAAAGTTGAAGAAGTTTAGGAGGATTTGAAAGCAAACTCCATTTGAAAACCATGTTAAAATATTAATGATTATTGATTTATATAAATTCAAGCATAAGAGGTAGAAAGCTGAAAAGTCATAGCCCTCAAGCCAGAAAGGAGCTGAACATTTTAATATTCGAACGGTTTTAATAGCTGAAAGTGTGAAGGAGTTGAAAGGTGCCGCGGAAGAAATAGAAGATGAAGAATAAAGATTCGAAGAACAATACTTGGAATGCATCTCAATGCATTCCAACAAATAAAGATTCGAAGAACAATACTTGGAATGCATCGTTAATGCATTCCAACAATAAAGATTCGAAGAACAATACTTGGAATGCATCGTTAATGCATTCCAACAATTACAACATTTATACATAAACACATTGTGCCAACCTATATTAGAACACTGCTCAGTCTCAACGCAGGCACTCCCAACGTGAAAGACAATCCCGCACTCCCATTCCTGATATCCTGTGTCTAAAATACTCAGACGAGCTTGAGAGTAGGGAGGCCCAATTCATTTAAATCAATCACAATTTGGGCTGCCACAATCAAATGAGGATGATCGTCAGCAATATTGACATTTATTTTGGATGTACCATTCCAAAATGAAAAGCCTCTCAAAGTACCATACATGAGGCAATTTCATTCAAATTCTCCATCACAAGACTACATCTGGTAAATTTCGGATTAGATGGAAAAAGGAAACTATCAATAGTTACACAATAATTTCACTTCAGACGGACAGTACAAATCCCCAAGGTGTCACCCAGGGATGAGCAGGACATTCTGATGTACTATTCCAAAATTAAAGCCTCTCAAAATGCCATACATGAGCTAAAATATCAAATCACAAGATTACATCTGGTCAATTTCAATTTAAAAGGAAAGAAAACAATAGTTACACAGTATTTCCACTTCAGGCAGAGAGTACACATTCCCAAGGTGTCACTCTGGATAACCAGGACATTCTGATGAACCATTTTAGAAATTAAAGCCTCCCGAAATACCACCTTCGTTTTTTAATGGATACTAGAAAATGTGACTTCCTGTTACCAGTAGGTGGCGCTATGGCTTGATTCAACTTTACATCGCTTCAGGCCCAGAGTCTCAAACATGTGTAAATTGGAATGAATTCGATGATGTCCAGTAGAGTTACAACAGTTTAGTTATTCTTGGCGAAGGATCAACTTTGCCGATGCACCATCTCGCCACCGATTATCAAATTCTTATAATAATCACAGTGAAGGATTATTAAGGTCTTAACTTTCTGCTAAGACATTTTGAGAGGGATCGGATTAACCTTTGAGGAGCATAACCTGTCTGGAGCAGGGTGTAAAATAAAAAAAACAATCAGCTTCCTGTTTTCTCCAGGTGGCGCTATGACTAAGGTTAAAAATGATCATATGGATGTCTACAGGGTGAGAAGTTCATGCTATATGAGAAATATGGAGCAGATTGGATAAAGTATGGTCGAGTTAAAACAACTCCAATGGCGAATGGTGTTTTTTTGAAAATGCTCCCTACACACATGGTTTGGAATTTCTTCCGGCAAAATGCAATTTTTAGAGCCTAATGTCTCAAGAGCACACTGCGCAAATTTGAAAAGAATCGGGTTTAATCCCGACGGGACGGGTCCTCGCTATCCCGCACCCTGGGGCACCGGCCGGACGGCTAGAAAAGCAGCCATGAACTTCTGCGGCCGTCGGACAAAGAGTCCGAGAGTCAGTTGTCGTGTCGGACGGCGCAAGGAATTTCGCTTTGCAAACCTCATCTTTAACATTATTAAGGTCTAGAGCATGTCCAAGAGCACATGTGCGCCAAATTACAAATCTATCGGGCATCGGGGGGGGTACTTTTTCAACTTTCTAGGGGGCGCTATGGAGACATTTCTACGTACCTAAATGCGAGACCCCAAAAATAGCAATATAATATAATATTTTTCACCAATCCTGATATGCATGACAAATTTAACAACTTCCCAAAATGGCAAAATTTAGAGAATAAAATAGTAATAATAATAATTCCTTGAAATACAATAGGTTCCTCTTCGAATAGTCGTAGCGAGGACCCTAATAAATCATATATTGATTATCGGAAAACAGGCCTACACCGGAGTGAATACTATTTTAAGTAAGTAGAGGGCAAAAAAAAGAAGGGAAATCCATGGGCTAAACCCGGGGTCTCAAACTCAAACATCCGGCAGCACCAGGGCCGCCACCCCCCCGCCCCCCTCTCCTCTCCTCGACCGTAATGGTCTGGCCCGCGTTTGGTCTAAGCCACCTGAAATGAGTTTGAGACCCCTGGGATAACACAAATGGGAGAAATCGTACGCATAACATAAAAGTTTCAAATTCAAACTAAATGATCATAATGTCCAATCATTCTCACAGCATGGCCTACACTATGGCCCATGGACAGTTGGACCGACGATTTGATGCCCTCCGATGGTCAGACAACGTGAACAGAAAGCAGGACACTTCAAGGACTTCTGCAACACTCTGAACATCTGGAGACGCCTCAACACAACCTCCTACTGCCTTCCACGGTGACGCCTGCCCAAGCTCACACATCCTGCTCTTACCTGGCAGATGCACGATTGCCCATAGGGAGTGTAGGAGGGAGCCAGACAGGAGAGAGTTCAAAAGGATAAAACCTCTCACTCTTTCCGCCGATTAGAAACCAAAACAAAAAGGGGACCAAAAAGGTAAAGGAGAGGATGGGAGGTGAAGAGTAGGGCAGAGGAGAGAGCAAGCAGTGCTAACAGTCAAAGCAGAGATTATACAAGGAGGAGTGGAAAACAGCAAGAGAAGAAGAGAAAGAGGGTAGAAAGAGTGGTGCAGAGAGGAGAGGAAGAAGATACAGAAGAGGAGAAATGTGGGGGCTCTGCTGCAGTCTGAACACAGACGAGTCCTGGACCACGTTGGCTGACTCGCTCACTTCTCCTCCAACACTCTCACTCTCTCTGTGTCTGTCTGATAGAGAACTCTCCTTGGCTGTCGTCAGCAGTAGGCCCCGCCCTCTTCACTGGCAGCTGGGACATGATTAGCTGATGCGGCCTGGCACTGCATTGCAGGTGAGGGACGACATCAGCCCCCATCCTTCCTCCCTGTGACCAAAACAACCCCATTCCTGTTTGTTGTACACACGGTATGCAGCCGGCTGCTCCTCGTGTTATCATAATCAAGACTATCCAAACATACATGTAGGAAAAGAATCGCCAGGGAACCCATAACATCATAATTTATCTGTGAGCGGTTCGGACTGAAATTATTGGCATCTATGCTGATCTAGTCGATCTCTGAGAATGTCACATTGTAGACAACTAATCCGTATTTAAAATAAGCAGAACGATATGCACTTGAGTTACATTATGATGCATTCAGGCTCCTTTCAGGGAAAATTTGTATTGCGAGAAGGTAAATATGATATTAGGATTCAACGAATTGTATTTGGCCAAATATAGTGTTGGTGAGAAACTTCAACAAAATAGATCAAATTATTTTTTTAAATACTCCTCAGCAACTTATAATGCATAGTTAAAAATGAGCAGCTTTGTTTAATCCTTAAGAATACTAATACTTTTATTTCATTATCATTTTGAATTTTTTTTTTGAGGAAGTAGGTGATGAAAACAGAATTTTATAAAATGATAATATTTACTGAATTCAGAGCGGTTGACTTTTTTGCAGTGTTGTCAAAACAAAAGTAAAAAATGGTCAGGAGCCTTGTAGACCAGACGTGATAGTGAAACAACAGTGGCTCTGCAATGATTGGTAATTAGTATCAGGTCAGTACAAAAAAAAGTGATCAGGGATCGAAGAGTTGTATTTGATCCCTGTTTTTGTAAAACCATTTCTGAAACGATCTGAACGAAGAGGTTTCTTTGCACCGCTAGCCGATAATATTCATATGCATTAAAACAATAGCATTAGTATTTCTGAAGATTTTGACATGATATTAGTGGAGCAGACATAGTGGAGCCATTCTTTGCGTTCAATAAGTGACAAACTATTTTCTCTGACGAATCACCAAATATTACCTGGCATTACAATTACAATTGAGACATCAAGTCACTAAAAAAAGTAATAATCACCATTGTCTAAAAAGTGCATGTCAAAAAATGGCTTCAAACTGAGTAACACAATATGCAAACATGAAAACATTGAGAAAGACAGACCTTTTCAAAAATCTCTACACAGCCTTGCTCAGTCCAACAACAATGCCACAGTACATCTTGTTCAAGTTTTACTCTTCAAACTATTTTTCATGAAGACAAATGGCCTATAAGAAAATCCGCTCCACGGCAGCCATGGCCAATGAAGACAGTCCAGAGCCACTGCCACTGACATGACAGTATATGTCAGTGTCTCCCGGTTTCTCCTGGCTGAACCGTTTCCAAACATCCTTCCCTATCGGGTCTCAAGAGGCAAAATAACAAGGGCACAGAGGAGCTCTGAGTGATGGGATGTGGCCACGAAGTTAACGTCCACCTCCTCTCCTAACTCCAGATAAAATCAATGAAAAGTGCCCGAGCAGCACATTGAAACAGCAGTGGCAGGTAGCTGCATGGAGGGTGCAACGCACACGCACTGTAAGTGAATGTGCTGAAGAACCTTCGCTTCAGCACCTGCAGGGTGAGCACGATGGCCAGAGAGAGAAATACAGCATACAACACCGAGCTTTAGTGGGCTGCAGATGATAAAAGATTTGATGGGTTATGTAATGAACTGCGGCTAAGGGGAGCTAAAAGGAAAATACAATTGAGAGCAACTGCACTGGCAAATAATTGCATTTTCGGTCCTGAGTGCACATCAAATTCAAAAATGACATCTGATGGACAGAACATTAGAGGAAATGATGTGGTTCAATGTCTGAAATGACGCACAGAAATAAGTTAAAATGCATAAATAAAGTGACAAATAGTTGGGTGATAGCGCTTTCAAAAGACTAGCGCATATCCACTAGGACATCAGTCCTCTTCTCACTGGCTCGCTCACACACCAAGCAAGATAAATTAGCAGGTAGTCAAGTAGGCTACCTCGTAGAGCAACAACAGTCAGCATCTTCTCCTTGATGAAAAGGGATCGGCCAATCAATAAGTCAGCCTGTTTGAACTGACATCTGCATGGCCCAGTTTGATTTCATACATTAAAACACCAACATGAGACTGAATAGACTACTCACTTGAAGGTGGGACCGCTGGCTAACTTCACCACAGCTATATTAAGGGAGAAGATCCTATCCAAGAGCCACATCTCACACTTGGCTAAAGCTATTCTAAGCAAGCATATACGAAAATGAACTTTCCGAGTGGCAGTTTAAAAGCCTGCTCCGGTTGTGGGAACGCATCTAGACTCTTTGACTGAACAGTGGCTGCTGTCCTCTCAGCAAAGCAGCCACAACAAGGCAACAGGAGACGGAGGGAGGGAAGGAGTGTAATCAGTGCATGGGAGAGGGGGGGGGGGAGAGAGAGAGAGAGAGAGAGAGGATTTATGCTTGGCCTATGCTCACCACTTGCTTGATGGTTATTGACATAAACCATGCTTTGTACACTGTACAAACCCAGCTGGAAGGATTAGCCCTCCAGCTTTGAGGTATACACTTGCAATGCGAAGAGACCGAGGTATTAAAGAAACGTAGCAATCATAAAGCAAAATAAAGAAAGAAAGGTGGAAAAGGACGGCACTCCTTGGCCAAGAGATGGGGAAACCCGATTAGAGGGATCCCAGCATGGCGGTTTGTGTACAAGGTTTGATCCTGGGATAGGGTTTTATGGAAAATGAAACTAAGCATGGGCAGGTGAAGGGGTTTCCTCACCAGAGGAGTTAGTGCAATTAGTTATTGAGAGCCATGTGAGAAAAGGCAGCAGAGCAGTGGAAACTGTGATATGACAACAACAAGCAAGTGTTCCCAACTTACTTTTTTCCAGGTTTCCTTTGCCTTGTCCTCTTCTTCCTTGCTTGCATGGCGAGTACTAATGAGTAGGAGGCAAAAAAACCAGTTGGCGTGAGTTGCGTTAGTACGGAAATACTTAACGTATCAAAAACGCACGACTTTCCTAAACGAAGCACGGATTCTCAAGGCTCCGTGGGTGGGTAACGGTACATTTTGTGATTTTAGAGAAAGAGCACCCGGTGTGTTGCCCGGCTGGAGGTGTCCGAAACACGTATTGTTACTTATGGGTTACGTTAGCCGCCGTGATAGCTAGCGGGTCACTTAGCTGGAGTCAAAAAGCTAACGTGAAGTGATCCGGCCTCGGCGGTGTGTTGCCCCATGCAAGAATAAATGAAACACTAACGTGGAGCCTTTCAACGTAGATGCAAAACTGGCTCTGTCCAATGTGCTACCGGGTCCTGGTACATGTGTTAATATGGACGCTTTTCTGGCGCATTCCTTTATTTTAACAGGGATGTAAGTTGTGGCGCATAATTGTCAACGATAAGATGCTAGCGTAGTCTGATAGCTAGAGCTAGCATACCGATAACACACGTACACAACCAGCGGGAACGCATGGGCCACTTTTACTTTTCATCTAACTGTTACGCTGTTTGTGCAGTATTTGAAGCCGTTACGACGATACTTTGGCAGAACATTGTCTTGAAGAAACGTGTGTTATGTGTTTCAAGTACTATATGTAAAAGACATTTAGGAGCAATTAGGTTACAGCAACGTTACCTTTTCTTTCCATGGCTAACCAGTCAGGAGATAAGTTGCGTTCAGGGACTGTAGGAAATGTCGCAACTGTAAAGTGCGCGAAAAGGATCGACCCAACCGAATTAAGCTGTAGGGGTGAAGTTGAAACAATAATGATTCTAATAACACAACTGCTTTACAATTCAACATGATAAAATAAAGATGAAAATACAGCAAGATAAAATAATTGTAATAGTTCCAACAATTTGCTGCTTCACCTTAAATCCAGTGCAACCACAGTTCTTTACTGGAATGATCTTCTTAACACTATATTATGACACAGTGCCACAATACCTGCTAATACTATTGCAACTTCCACATTAGTTGAGTTTTTTATGTTAGTGATGGACAGAATTCAATCAATCAATAAAAAGTAATGTTAATAATCCAGCTTTTGGAGATTGATGGTTATTTACAGTCAAGGCTGTCAAATTAACCCTTGATATATCATTTGCAATAGAAGTTAAAGGACTAATATTTTATGGCAAATGTAAATGTAAAAATGTAACTTAATGAGGAATCAGGAAACATTTATTGCCATAATATGTTAGACATACAGGGAATTTAACTTGGCAGTTGGTGCATTACAGCAGACAGTACGACAATGGACGACAAGAGAGCAGTGCACAAGGAATAAAATAAAATATAATAAGAATAATATTATAAGAAAGAGTTATAGTCAACAATCTGACAAATTCAGTTAATCAAACTCTGGAACCGTCACTGTCTATTTAACATACATATTTTAACTTTCCATAACTATTTTTGAAATTTCATCCCTAACTATGAATTTTATTTCCTGTCATAATGGGCTTTCGTAATGAAAAGCAAGATATCAGCCATCAATCTGTAATTTTGTAGTTCTTGTATTTTCCCAGAATGAATAGTTATTTTCTCATGTCGAACTGGGAAAACAAGTTGCCCTCTTATCAGTTTTGGTTACCCTTTCACTGGCTGAGTAACAATTCAGCTGTAAACTAATTACTAACATATTAAGATTATTGAGCTTTTATATTCTGTGTGCAATGCAATCACCAATAGGAATAGTGTCTAGTATTTCATTCATATCTTTAAGTATTTTTATTTACATCAACCTCTTTATTTCATTTTTATTTCACCTTTTCCTACAGCCCTTGTCATCCTACATGTTGGCAAAGGGTTTTCTCTTGTGCTTTGCTGGTGGCATATTGACAGCTAAAACTTGCCACACAATATGCTGTACACACTGTTACAGGTTTGAAAAATAGTAGCCTTTATTTCTAATGGTGTTATTTACAGGTGGTGTGGTGTGCTGTCTTGATACATTGGACAAATAAAAAAACAACAACATATGAACACATCGTGGGAAAAGAAACAAATTACTAAATGAACTATGGACATTTAGATATGTAAAAAGATGAATATCCTTTTGAATGTATGCAGTTGTTTTAAAACTACAAAGAACAACAGTTCAGCATCCAGTGAGTAAACATACACTCCTTCCCGCAAACATGTGCCCTGCTAAATTATTCAAATGAATGGCAAATATATTTCTAGCATTACTCAATAAACAGGAAATATTAATCACCAAATAATATCAAATCTTAATTTAACACACAAAAGAATAAAGTACATTAAAAAAGCACTATATGAAAACAGGTGATTGCAAATGAAACTGAAGAGACTGATGTTTGACATTAGCGTCTGTGGATGTAGCTAGTATGTCACAAGGTAATCTGACCCCACAATAGTTTACATAGAACATTTCAAAGGTTCATAGTACAATTCAGAAACATGAGTCTACGGTTCAGGGGTTTGTATGTCAACGTGAAATGGTCTTGTAGTTGAAATACATATCTTGCTGTGATATTTTTAATCAAATTCATTTTTCAAAATAGAATTATTTTGGAGAGAAGTACCTCAGTGAACAAAATAAGTTATACAAATGTCCAAGAACTGCTTTGAACTAAAGGAGAAAATCAACAGAAACCACTCCAACACGAGCAGTTGATCAAACTGATTTTAAACTATATAGTTGTGCACAACATCTTATAATATTGTTGGCTCCCATGGACAAGCTGTAACTGCAGTGGCCACAGCTAAACCAACGTTTGAGATTATCAATGGTACATTTGGTTTCTGATACAGTAAGCTTTCCATAAATAATAAAAAATAACCTTGAATTCTAACAAATAATATTCTCTTTTACATTGATATACAAACATAACAAAAGATCATAAATATAGGGCAGATTGGTGCCCTCAACATTCAATAACATTTAATAGTACTGTATTGTATAAATGCATTATGATAAAAATACATTGTCAATTGTGGTGGGAAACATCAGATTGCAAAATACAAATCTGACTATATCACACAAAAAGGTGTAGGTTGTGATTATGGGGACGGTAACGTTCATCTGAAACAACCGGATAGAACTAATAAAACAATGGTTTAGTACGAGAAATGGATGCAGTCAAGTCTACATACTCTCCAAACACCTATTTTGGTTAAAAAAAGGACAGTGTAAACCTTCAAATCTAACGTTAGGAATATGAAGCCTCTGATTTGCCACGAGGAAGTAAATATTTAACATTTTAGCCTATTTTACACATACTTTGTATTTGTATTAAGTTACTTAATGCATCTTTTTATATACCATTTTAGGTTACATTCTAGTAATACAGTTTTGTACTGTCAAAGGAGTCGGCTGAGATGTGGCTCAGTAATTATGACTATTATACATAGTATATTAACGCGCTTTGTTTGACGGAAGTACTTATGTACAAATACTGTTTGTCATATCTACACAGCTCTATGCACCGAAAAACCATTTCTACCATAGAAATACCATTTCATATTAATATTTTGAGGAAAGATACACAACTAAACCGCAGTGTGACACGTTTCTATCAAACTTTAATTCTAATGTATATTAATGCTAAGTGGTAAATTTTCATAAAATACATATGAGGAGTTATGTTTCTCCACGATACTGACATAGTTTCTAGTTTTCTGAATCAAATAAGGGATCAATACAAACAATAAATGTTTGAGGTAAAAACTCACAAAAATTATAAACTGAGAATTTAAAGTCTGCGCTTTGGGATGCATGGTAACAAAAACAGCAATATTTAGGGACAGAAAAAACAGGATGTCAAGTTTTAGCCCTGATAAAACAACGTCCACCGGAGATGAATGACGGCAGGCACTTGAATGTCTTGTGTGTGCGGGCGCGCGCGCGTGTGTGTGTGCGCGTGTGTTCATGAAGAAAGTGGTGGATAGTCAAGAGACTGATAGTCCTTTCATAGAAAACAAGAAGATGGAAGAAAGGGGGCCAAGTCCTCTTCAAGATTCCATCTCGTCACCATCGAACAACGGCGGCTCGAAACTGATTACCTCCTCATAGGTTAACCCTGAAAAGGAATGAATAACACTAAGGTTAATTACCAAGTGTTTCTGAAGAAATCTATTGAATGCACAACTTGCAACGGCCTATTTTCTTCTCAGCAGTTGAGGTTTTTCGCTAAGTGTCCACAAATGTGCCAACTTACTCTTCCATTCCTCAATTTCCAGTTCGCGGCTTTCGAAGCTCTGGTCGTACGGCTCTGCTTCGGGCTCATCGTCCGGGTCGTGGTACTGGGCAAAGTATGGGTGGGCTAGAGCCTCAGACGCCGTGATACGTTTGTCTGTGTCCAGCACCAACATTTTCTCCAGCAAGTCCACGGCTTGAACGCAGCCACAAGGGAAGAGCATTAAAACTTTTATCTTATTGTTGTGGTCAATATTTTTCATAGTGGATTATCTAAATTTCCCTTCCCCATAAAATAATTATCCCTGACCAAAACAACAAAAAAGTTGACTTTATGACACCAGTAGAGGGAGTCACTGAGCCAGGCTTGAAGTCAGCCGTGGCATGATGCTGAAAGGGAACTTACCGAGAGGGTTAGCGCCAATAAACACATCAGCAAAGTTCCTCTTGGGCATGTGGGGAAGTGAGTTGATGTAATTCCTCGCCTGTGAGAAACAATGACCGAAACAGTAAAATATAACACAGGAGCCAGAGGTTGCACTTAGTCGTGTACAACTCAAAGTTACAGCTCACCCCCAAATAAAAAAATGTGTTATTTTTCAATCAACAAATCAAGAGTTGCACATGGCCTGTGATGATCAAAGTGCCAAAAGTTGCATGTTAAAACTGCAAAGCAAAGTCGTTTTATAGAAAACCCTATAAATGATGATGATGATGATGATGATGATGATGATGATGAAAGATGATCTACAGACCTTGTTGAGAGCAGTTTTTGATATATCCAAAACTATGCAAGACACAAAACCGTCTGGATTTATACAAAACTAAATATTTTTTTATTTTTGCCTGGTACGGAAACTGTTATTACTGTACATCCTTCCAGTAAGGCCCGCCCCAAGCCCCTCAACTACCAACCAAGCTCATTACTCAAACACCCAATCAATATGTGTGACTAAAGCCTTGGGCAGCTCATCAGAATTCACTGGAAAAGCACTCTGCGAAGCTTTGCTGAGACAAGCACATTGAGTCAGAGAAGAAACAGGGAGTAAGTTGAGTGAGAGCAAAGGCTAAAACGCAGATGCAACCTTTGAGGAACTTAAAAACTACAAAGTGGTGGCCCTGATTACAGCTTTGGAGAGAGAGGGGGTGAGGGCTGGTGCTCATGCAAAAGTGGAAGGCGCTTGTCTCACCTCGTGGCTGGGCATCCTGCTTATGAGGGAAGCTGGGGGCGTCCCCGTCAGGCGCATTATCTGCTGCAGCTGGTTTATGTCTATATCTTCCGAGTCAAGGGGCATCATAATATGGAGGTCAGCATGTCAAAGAGCGTGGGTGGTTAGGATAGGTTGTGTATGGAGGGGTGGAAAGAGGGGGGGGGGGGGTGTAAACGCGCGCACGCACACGCAGAGAAGATGAAGACACTTTGCTGTAGCAAGGCTGAGAAAGTGTGATCTCCGCTTGACTGTAACTTATAATGACGTGTCCATGTACTAGATGACAGACCTCTAAACTTTGTCAGATGAAGAGATAATAGTGCTTGCTAAAAAGAAGTGGGAATCAAAGCTTTGAGCTAAAGTGCAAGTAGAGCCATTAACAAAAAACAACCACACAATTTTAGGACACAACCGCAGCAGCACAGAAGTAGTAGTAGCAATACAAAAGTTATAGTAGATTGCCATGGCAACACAAACACAGGCAAAAGGGGAATTCCAACAGGACGGGCGGGACGGTGCTAAACACTCACAGACTCTGAAGAGATTTTCATCAAGAGCTCGGGCCCTGGGGTTCCGATGAGCATCATTATAAGCTTCAATTGATCAATGTCTACCACAGGAACATGAAGGAAAACAGGAGGGATGGAGGGTGTTTGACAAAAAAAGAGGGAGAGATGTAGACGTCAAAGCTGTTTTCTTTCATTCAAAAGTAACATAAAGGAAACAAAAAGTCAACAAATGTGCACTGCTCCTGATTACAAACATTACGATTTGAATAAGACTGAATTGAGATTGAACACGAAGAATCCACAACTACTTTCCTCACGTCATGTCATGCAATCTTTGGTCACTTTGCACGTTTTCAGTTAATTATTGCGTTCAGCCATGATGTGCCAAGTATAATAAATTATTTGGACAATAAAAAAGTACAGTAGGACAAAAATTTTGAACTTCAAAGCAAAACATTTTCAACCTACACATTATTTTTTTTTAAAAAGCAGCAAATCCTATCACTAGAGAAGCTAGAAGCGAAATAGTCAAGCATTTTTGCTTGAAAAACACCTAACAATTGGCGGATCCAATAATCTGATTAACCTAATTGTTGTCCCAAAGCATGACAAACCAGAAATGTCAGAAAAATGGCCAAAGTGAATTTTGAAAGTATTGCCAAACAAAACCAGACAAATTACATGCACCTGATCTTTTTAAATTTAGAAATGTCAGCAAACATTAGAAAAAATTATATTTTGATGTCCTTCCTTGATTATGACGCTCCTGTACGCTGTATATTAACACGTGCAGAAGCTGCTTTGTTTGTTGAACATGTACTTGCACGCACGCACGCACGCACGCACGCACGCACGCACACACACACACACACACACACAAAAACAAAGTGAGGGGCTTGATGGATCATTCAGAACAGGAATCTCAAACACAAGATGGAGCAGCAGGCTGGTGCTTTCAATGTTGAAGAGAACAATGATCTCAGTAAGGTGTGCCAACGGCTGTTTTTGGTGTGATACGGTGTATGCGCTAACACACCGCCTTCCTGTGTGTTTCGGTTTAAAACAATGTTGTGTGTTCTGCTGCTGCTGGCGCATTGGCAGCTTTGTGGGAGGGAAACAGGAAGGTGTGCTGTATTGTAGAGAAGCATTGGAGACAATAGTGGGCAGCGCTGAGTCATAGACTGCAGGGGACTCTTAACTCCCATCACATGAACACACTCGCACAAACAAACATGCACACACTTCCTTTGCTATTCTGCACCTCACAAAAGTCAATATTCAACAATGCTTTTGAGTCAGGTTAAAATAAGTGTAACTGGACAGGTGTATGCATTTGAAACACTATGGTGTTAACAGAGAACATTAACACTAGGAGAGTATGCATCCATCTTCCACCTCTTGAGATCCACCTAAAGAACTACAGAACTGCTGTTGCAGAATTCTCCAGGAAGCATTATTCTAACGTTTGCATGGTAATGCCAGCGGTGGAAGGATACGGTCTGTGCCAGGGAAGAGCGTCTGTCCAGTAAGTAGTTCAGCCATGATGCAGCCCACCGACCAGATATCGACTGCAACATGTTATAAAGAAAAAGAAAAGCATACAGCCCAGTGAGTACTCCTAGAATATGAAACAACTTGTCCATATCATATTCAGCACGTAAGTGTAAGTGTGAGACGTAAGCTAAAAAGCAATTTCGTTTTCTATATGACCATTTAAACCAACACCACAAAGCCATGTAAGACAATTGCTTTGGCTGCTGTCACATTAACGTCATTAGAGCTGGCCTGGTTCCTCTATAAATCTCCCAATCATATGTTACGCAGTAGTGATGCTACAATAGAAATAGCAACACCTATCTGTATCTTGATTATCTCTATCAAGATCTATACACAGCAGTGTATAATTCAGACAACAAAGACTTCCATTATTGTGGCAAATTTCATCAAATTTATGAATTATGACGCTGAACTGCCCCAATGACAGATAGCTATTTCAATTGTATACATTTCACATGATGTCCTTTTACATTCGGTTGTAGCTGAAGCATTCTGTGCACCTGTCATGTTGTAATGCATCCAGTTGAGCATAATCTCCGGGGCACGGTACCACCGGGTGGCTACGTAGCCCGTCATCTCGTCGTCTGTGTGCCGCGCCAAACCAAAGTCCAGGATCTTAGGGACAAAGAGCGTTTGTGAATATTCTCTACTCCACGTGGTTATCTAAATGATACGTTGAACCTTGTTTCAAGTCGACCGTTTCTTACCTTGAGCTCACAGTCTTCATTCACGGCGAGATTACTCGGCTTCAAGTCCTGAAGGGACAAGAAGGAAAAGTCAAGACTGGATACGGAAGTACTGGAGAAGTATCCTTCAGATCTCCGCCTGTCCCTGTTTAGGTTAACCACACACCCAATGTGGAACTCTTTGTTTTGGCTCTTGGTAGGAGGTTTGATCAGCATGAGACATCTAACCTCCGAACAAGAGAATTTATCAGGACTAAAGCGTATTGAAACACATTAAACGGTCTACTTACTCTGTGGATGATATCTGCTGAATGGATGTACTGTGGGGAAAGAAAGAAAGAAGGAAGAAGATTAATTAGAGAATTTACATTACACTCATTTTGTATCACTCAGTGATAAATCTCAAGTAGTTTGCGAAGATACTCAACCAATTAAAAAGAAAATCTATACTGATAAACAGTAGCTTAATTTAAGACTATTTCCATCCACAAATCAACAGGGAGAAAGCTGCAGGGTGGAGCAGAGTTGTCCCGTTCCGCTGGATGCCTCACTGACCTTTAAGCCTCTGAGAATCTGGTAGATGAGGAACTGAACGTGGTCATCTGTCAGCTTTTGACATTTGACGATATTGTTGAGATCTGCTCCCATTAGGTGGGTCACCAAGTACCTGCAAATCATACAGTACAGCCGATGAAGTGGGGACTCCAAATGTCTGTCTTTGTCTTCCGCAGCTGTCTTACATTCATTGTTTTTTTTCCATGATTAATTGTGTTGTTTAAGAAGATAATTATATCTTCATTGGAACAAATTATATTAAAAACTATTAACGTCAGCATAATTCCACATTTAATGTTTTTTAAGATTGTTCTGTGTAGATTTATTACATTTAAGAAAAGTGTTCGGGTTCCAGTGTTCGGGTTCAGCAATAAATGAGGGTAAATAAAGTGACGTGAAGAGTAAGAAAACAGAAACGTCGGATTTCTTTCATTTATATTTACTTGATAGTGTACAGCTTATTCAGCCAACAGATGAGCTAATGTCACAAGACACCAGTTATTGGCTGCTCAGTAAATACGTGCCTGCATCTGCTTCTCTTGCAGTATGACAGAAAGATTTGTGGCATAATTGCTTTTATTACTGGTTACAAAAGATGAAATGTCACATATTTATTGTGGAACTGCATTGCCAGGTGTATGTTGAGTTGCATCATCTCACATTTCAACAAATGTGCTACATGCATGCTGCCACACCATGCTGAGCATTCAAGGACACTGAGTGAATATTATGTGCATAGATACACACAGAGACACAAAGTACCCCTGGAGACTACCAGATGGCTGTTACCATAGAGACTAGCTGTGATGTGCATAGTGCACAAGTTCAGCATACAATCACCTTGCTAAAACCTGCCAGTTGCGGGACTCACATAAAGTTAAGAGCTGCAGGGTTGTGACGTGTTTTTAAGTCTACCAGTACTATCGTGCTCATCTTACGATCATTGTGTGTGACAATGAGGGATCCTAGAGAGCGCTTAAGACAGAAGGTAGACAGACAAAGACAATATCAAAAAGAGTGAGAGGAAAGACTAAAAGTGGGACTTACACATCATTGAACTCCTCCAAGCTTGTTGCTGGTGAGAAAACGTCCAATAGACCAATCACCTGAAGGCAAGAAAAGAGGTCAAAAGGTCAGGAAACATAAAAACAACAAAGAACTGTTTTGAACATTTCTATAAAAGTATCCTGTATGAAGTTGAACTTGATTTTGTCAAACAAGGAGGGAATCCTTTCCTTTTCCATTTCCATGGACTGGATATTATGTATAGTGACGTACACTTGCTTATCCACAGGCTGTGTTTTGGGGAACACTAGGTCAGTCATAAAGGAGATTATAATAACCACAACAGATATGATTTCAGGGGAAGGAGAGGACATTATCCGGTCAAGACCATGATGACAGGACGAGCACCGGTGGCTTTATATGTGTGAAATATACATTTATATGTGTGCAATTTATATTTTAGAGAGTTGGCACAAAAGCAATGTATGGTGTTGGATTGCATTTAATTGGTTTCACATTGTTTCTAACAACATCTTCAATTCTGAGCAGGTTCTATTTGTTCTCATTCCTGAACATTACAAGTACTTTGGGTATTAGATACAGAGGGCTAAAATGGGTTTTTAGTTTGTCAACATTCCATCCATGCAAGATCTCTTCACTACAGATTATGGCATTTGTGAAGACATAACACGCAAAAAAAAACATGTCAAAGTGACAAAGTATGATAGCGTTAGATTATTATGTGCATAGATGAATTTTTCTGTTTGAACAAAGATGAAAAGCGAGAGAAAGAGGACAAAGACAGGAAGCATATTGAATGATTATCTTGACTGCGTGTGTATGTTTGTTTGTGGAATACAGCAAATGTACACGCTCACATTCATGCATACTAGCATTCTGGCAGAGAGCCGCCTTGAGAACCAACCGTGCCCCAGCTCTCTGGAGAGACACTGGGGAGGATAGGTATTATAATAATAACACAGGAGCAGCCCGCCCACGCGGGGCGCAGAACCTCAGCTGATTGGATGGCTAGAGGCACAACAATCTGCTGATTGGTCGACCAAGGATTTCCAAAACTCCAAACCCAGGGAGTCTCCTGGCAACAGCGTGAGCAAAACACAGAATCCCCTCCCTGTGTAAAGCCGAGGTAGGTATTAAAATGCTTTAATGATTTAAGAAGAAAAAAAGCACAGCTTTATGCAATACTCCCTGTTATGATGAAACAGAAATTGACAACAACATGCCGAATGATAATATCAAGCAGCAATATAACCTATTAAATAGGCTGTCTGCATCACCACTCCATGATTTTGCAGTAGAAGGTTTTTTTTGTAATCTTAAATAATCTTGGTAAAACCATGTCAAATAAAATGAAAACAGATATTTTACCAGCAGTACAATGCACATGCAACACTATTATCAAAACTGTTTCAATAGTGAAATAAAACAGGATTAACGGGATACAATGTACATCCTTGAAATGGGATTCTATTTGAACACGGGGTACGGTGTACCGTTGGCCCTTAAATGCTGCTGCTGGTGGGTTTCTTTCCTTTGAGACTGACATCTCCATGCTGCAGCTTATTTTTTTCTTTATTTTGTGAGTCTGTCCGTGTCATGTAAAACGTCTGTGCTTCAAAGCTGGCTAAAATGGCCAAAAGCTATAAAATGCACCCTTTTCTCCCCCACAAAAGCCACAGCACCAACAGAGACTTCTAGCCATATTCACAGACTCATATCATTCAGTGGTGGACTAGCTCCCACTCAGCTTGAGAAATCGTAGCAACTGAATGTTACATAACAGAAAAAAGGAAGCACAGAGTGTTATCTGAATGTACTAACAACACACAGAAAGTAGGCACTGTGTGCGTTGTGTACGTGGGCAAGTGTCTGCATTTGCGACACTGCGTACTTACACCTAAACACAGAACACCAAAACACAAGCAGAGATCGCGGGAGGAACTTAAGCTACTTCCGTGAAATAATAAACCTAAATGGAATGAGCCCAAATTGCTGCAGCAACGAAATCAGCCTCAGAGAGTGTGATGGGGTTGCGGTTTAAAACCCTTTTGGTGACTCACTGCATGTGCTGCAGCACAACATACCTCGATCACTCGCAGGGAATCCTCTTTCTGAAAAAGGACATCAGACGTGTCACAATCCCCCTCCCCTGAGGCCAGTGTGTGTTTGAAACTGAGACAAGAAACCACCATAGGCAACAACAAGTTGTTGTTTCTGCAGTCAGCTGAATGAGGCGTTAGGTTGCACAAGCAACTTTGGTCAGTAGTTTAGAGGGATTGGATGTCTGTTTATTGATGTGTGCACGTGCATGTGGACATTAGCTGAGCTAAGTGACTGTGTCAAAAGCACACTGCACGTGTTCATGACATTAAGTGCCTGCAAATGGAGCTGTGTTTCTCCTCCACAAAAGAAGAGTATGTGAACGGATGAACTGGAGCTTTTCTGTGGTTCAATTTCATACTTAGTAGCAGACATCTTCTAGCTTTAGCCCCGTATCACTTTCTAGGTCACGTGTTTCCATTCGTGTTGATTCGATCTTGAGGCCAGCTTTGAACAAGCTCCAGCAATCATAAGCTACAAGTCAACACGGATACAGACAGTCAGACAATGTAACCCGCAGTGAGCACTGCCTGTTTCTGCACGTTAGGACTCACTGTGCAGAACCTCACGTGCAACAACACGTGCAATTCTTGCTTAAGACCTAAATGAGAGAACACAGCATAAAAACAGGCCGGGCAGTAGAGGTGAGTGTGGGTTCTTTGCGGGCGACTCACATTCTCGTGCTTCATGTGTTTGAGCAGCCGCAACTCTCTGTAGGTTCTCTTTGCGTGGATGATGGACTGGAAGGGCCTGGACAACTTCTTCACCGCTATCTTCAGGCCCGTCTTCACGTCGTACACCGAGCTTAAAGACACAGTGTTTGCAAATAGTTAAGACCTTGATTGTAAAAAGTAAAAGCATTTTGTCATGCCAATAACAGTTGTCATATCAAAACCGTAAACATTTCGCTTCATTTAACCCAGAACGACACACTGCACTGATGACGCTGAGGTGGCCTTAACCCAGTAAACAAAAGACAAATAATTGCAAAACTGTTGGTTTGGATTGCTTTTTATTATAAAATCAGCAAACCGAGGTTGTATAGGGGGGACGTGACTGAACATGACAACATTGTGTACAAGAACGAAAGAGAACTCACCCATCTAATTGTTTACTTTGTTTAAGTATGATGAAGCGCTACTGAAAATGCAACCTTAACTGTCTCGGCACACGATGTCCAGGAAAACTTGACGCGTGACATTAAAGTCTATAATTAGTTATTTATGTCCGTTTGTTGAGCCAATCACTCAAAGAATATTACAAGAATGTTTACAGCATTTCAATAACAGGAAGGTAAGATTCAGGTGTTACAAAATATTTCATAAAACAGGAAGTCAACGTCGCAAATGCAGAACCTGATTTGAGCATAGTCTAGGGAAGTCGGCTTCAGCCCTGATTTTGTTGGAGCTGTCCGTTTAAGTGTGCATGTCTGTGTTTGTTTTTGTTGTTGTTATACATCGTTCCTTGTCATTGTTACTGTAGAGACAGTGTCAAAGACAAAGGAAGAAGACAGGTGTGGTGAGAAGCACATGGTCAACAGAAGCATAAAGCTGAGAGTGAAATGTGCCCTCTATTGCTTTAAATTGAGCAAAAAACAAGTGCGGGTACAACAATCTGTACAATATGTTCTCAAATGGAAGCAGGAAAAATCAACACACTTGTGCAAAGACAGACACACTGACACTGTGAGGGTGGTCGAAAGATAGGCAGGAATCTGTGAAGGGAATACAACCCACTTACAAAAAAACACATTCCTTCCAGGTCAATCACTTAAGCTGCATCACAATTACATGATTGCAAAATCATGTCAAAAAAATATATATCTAGCAAGCCAGATATATGGGGAGGGTGTTGCATAAAAATGCAATTCCAAACTGCAGAACAAACCAAAACCAGGGGCTCTGCAATAACAGTTGTCATATCAAAACCGTAAACATTAAACCGTAAACCGTGGTTCAAACTCCTACTGCTGAAAGTCACTGAAACTACCTGAACTACTGACCTGGTATCAGCTGCACTTTTCAGAGTTTGTGTCAGTGAGGCCATTTTATCGCTGTGTGTTACGGGTGGAGACGAGAGTCATTTCCTTCCAACATATTACACAAACAGGTAATTGGAACTGTTGACCTTTCCCTGCACACGAAGGGAAGGTGAATCTGCGTACTTGTGCTACAGTGCACGACGCCATCAAAAGTAGCATTAATAAAAAGTCTGCATTGCTGCACAAAGTTACGGTGCAGACAGCCACACGTCCCTAATGAGAACATTGACTTAAGCAGTGAGTTTTTCTCCAGTTAGTCGCTGATAATCTCCCACACACACACACACTGAAGTTTTTGTTCCAGCCTTGCGGAAGAACTTGTATATGTGTCACTAGAGGTAAAACCTAAACACAGAGTATTCTGTGCAAACGACAGAGCAGAAAGATCCATGGACAAAAGCTGATGCTAATCTGCAGGACAAACAAGACGGGTCTAAGCATACAATATCCAATTAGTCTGTAATAAATGGAAGTGCAATAACAAATGACCATAAAAAAGTTGGCTGTAAAAGAAGCAGCCTTATGAGGCCCGGGATCCCAGGAGAGATCGCCAGCAGCACGTTGTCAGCCAACAGACATGTACTCTAAGTGACTGGTGGAGAAGTCTGTTGTGAGCGACACGGCCGTCCTGTTGCCATCATCCCAATTTATTTCATTAATTAGACTTGACTAGAGATTGGAGACGGAAGGATAAGCGCTTTGACAACATTTAACCTGCACAGCAGTCACCGTAAATGTAATGCATTTCTTGGGCTGCATTGAGTGTTTCTCAGCCATGGATGCATAAGATTGCTTTTCAGAATCTTGACATAAACGTGCATTGTTGATTGTGAACATAGCTAGCACGACAAAAATTTTGCCGCACACACATTAAGAGTTCATGGCTTTAAGTGTTATGGTGCACATTTACATTTCATCAAATGTGTTAAATATAATCTCTAATATGACAGGCACGTGGACTGTAACAAACTCAAGGAAACACCTTTCTAATATCAACACTTTCAGCATTGAATCTGGTGTCAACATCATTTCTCAACACCTTATCAGAAGCATATGATATCACACACTTTTAAGACGAGCACTACATGGGAAAAACATGACCAAAACGGCCCTGTTCACAATGACAAACACAGCAGTGACATTAAAAAAAGCCCAGTTGGCATAACTGTCAAATGCATACTTCCTCATCTATGATCGAAAGAAAAACTAAAGAATACCAGAGGTGCTATTTAAGTAGTCATTTAACAATGTAGAAATGAATCTATCCCCACAAATCTTCTTAGTCATCACAGAAAGAACACAATCAGGTATTTGGGCAAGGGCTTAGTCATAATTGTTTTTAAATCGGTTTATGGGTATGAATGGAACTAACGAGCATCAGATGAATGTTGGGTAGAACATTGTGGACTATAAAGCAACATAACAAATGGGCAAAAGGGGAAGTTTTTATTGAGCAAGTTCCTTGGTGTTCAGCAGAGCTAATAGACACATCATTGGATCTCACTATCAGGATGCACCCCAATCTTCGAAACAATCATTTTGTTATGCGCTTTATTAGAAGTCAAAGTACTTACTTCAGCTGTTCTGCCCAAAGAGTAAGGGTTTCAATGCAGACCCTCAATCAAAGATTTGTTGGTAACAAGGGCAAATGGCCACTACACACAGCTTCGACTCAAATACTCTTTTTCCAATCTTCTCTGCTAACAATCAAAACGAAACCTTAATACTGAAGGGACAACGAGTCTCCTAGTGTGTCCACATAACTTTTGTCTTTTAAAGAATTTGTACAATAGATTTTTTTGCATATTGGTATCTGTGTGCCAAATCGTTTGCACCAAATGAATAGTTTTACTCTTTGGACATCCCCGATGCCTACAGACATGCATCCAGCATGGAGAACCTAATGGAGTTAAAGTCTTTTAAATTGCTGGTTTGAAACGTAAAGCTCCCGTTTGTTTGGATAGCTGACAAGTCAGTACACGCATCTTTGTCGTTAAAAACAAGTGTGTCAGCCAAACTCACCACAATTTGCACCTTCCCACCAAATTGGCTTCACCCCAGGGTCAGTACACCGGGTTCACCGGAGCAACACATTAACATACTCTCGGCTTCGTTATATGACACTAAACATGTGCTTAGACTTTGGATATTTCAATTAGGCAGAAAGTGCAGCTGGGCCTTTTAGCAGGAATCTTTTTTCGTGCCATAAATCAAGCAAACGAATCGCAGTTTGAAATAGAAATGGGCTCCAAAGAGTAATACTAATACTATTGTCTGAAGGAAAGCAGTAACTGCTTTTGCAGATTTCTGCAAGGTCGGGGAGGAAAATGCTCTGTTGTAGTGGCATGCAGTGAATATGTTCAGAATAATTTATACATAATCTAAAATCCATTTTTAAATGTTTATTAAATGCCTAATTATCTCCAGCAACAAATATTTTACTGGACCAAAATAGTGGGCTTTTAAGCCGTGATTCCCCTGCACTGAGCTGAAAATAAACAAATTGATTTAATAAGCAGACCTGTGACCCTTTTTATGGTTAGTGCATTGTGTGATTGCTTTTTTACACAGCTGAGAAACCTAGACGAGACAACAGGAGGCCCTTAACACATTGCCCATTTTGTAATCCCAACCAGCGCCAGTCACTGCAAGCAGAATACACGCGAGTCGTTTCTGAGAGATGGATGATGGAATTGATTTACAATCCCACGTAGTAAGAGCTTTCAATACCTAGATTTGTGGAAGAATTCAAGCCTAGAGCCGGAAGAAGGTCATGGCAGCAACAACAAAGACTAGTCCAGCTGACCAATAGACGTTACATACAGCAGAAGGTGCTGTGAGGTGTGATGTGATGTTTCCGAGCTGACAATTCCTTGCCTTGGTTTTGGATCTAGTTAAATACGGAAGAAAACACAGAAGAATTTCCTCAGATGCAACTATGGAGGAACTGCAGCATGAGACACAGATCATCAATAACCAACGTTTTCCTATTAGAAGTTTTATTCATAATTTATGTTAAAATGATTCATAAAAGTAAAAAAATCCCACTGGGAATATAATTTATGACAAAGTTAATAAAGCCTCTACGTTAAACAGCTGGTAATGACACCTGAATGAATTAACTACTAAATTTATTTTGCCATTTGAAAATTGAACATGTAGTAATGTTTTTGTACCAACCATGGAGCAGACATCACTACATTACTAGGCTATAAGAAATTGCATTGGAAGATGTGCACATTCTTTTATTATCAGCACTCTCGTGGTCATGATAGGGGTGGGTGATATTTATACACATTACAGCATTTAGCCTCCTAAAGATTTCAGTGATGACATACTGGTCACGCGTTGCACGTGCATGGCAGATGTATGCCCAGTGATTGTTGAGAGTACAATACGGTCACGGTTAACCCTTCATTCACCATTCATAACAGCAAAACAACACAATCACATCAACCGCTGAAGATGTGGGAATAAAAGTTAAAATGACAGTACCAGCCCGTCTATGACTGTGTGATGACTAAAGGCGTCACAGCTGAGGCCACCACCTGACGTTGGGACAGTGACTCATGGGTGTACCACAACGGGGGGAAGGGGTGACATCATTCTAGAGTCACCGCCGTCGTCGAATAGAGTCATGTAGAAAGCTCCTACTGTGCACGAGGGGGGCCTACTTTCCCGAAAACCACGTGACCCACTGGTACTGTGCAGGCTGCACCCAACTAGAAAATGCATAATGCATGCAATGTGCGGATGTGTTAAAAGTACTAGGTTGTACGTGCAGGGCTGCAGCACTGTTGTGGTGGAAGGTGATTATTTCGTTGGGTGTTGGTTAAGCCCTCACTTAAAACGAGAACAGATTGTATCTCACGCGGGGGCACTTCTTGTGCAGATGATTCCGCCGCGGATCAGCTTTCTCCGGTAGAAAGCCCGACAAACGATTAAATGAGCGGTGGCTCTTCGTCATTAACACCGGTTATCTGGTGCAACTTGTCCCCTAGAGTTGTCGGTAGGCTTACCGGACATTGAGCAGTAACGGTGCATGCGTGTGTCAACAGGACAACAAGATATTGAATATGCACAGAACAAATACCCCCCCCGAAGCGTGCACGAAGTTTAAAAAAAAGTAAATAAAAAGGGCACCAACCCCCCCACCACTTTCCTTCCACTGTTAGCCTTCACAGGTTGACAAGCAGCCGGTCGGGGGGTTGCTCTGACGGGCCTCGGTCGGAGGTGAGAACCCGTCTGGCCGTTGTGCAACCGCGCCGTGTGCTCTGGATAGTACCCTGCAACCACTGCTTACCATACGGATCCGTACGCACCGGAGCCCACGGGAGATAAGTTCTGGTAGCGCTCCGGAACCTCCCACGCGGTTTTGTTGAGCTCCTGACGGTAGAAGGTAGGTCTCTCCTTCTGCGACATTGCTGCAGGATTTTACAGCCGCGTAGCGACAAAACAAACGAGCGGAAACTTCTGACCTCTCTCCTCTCCACCCCGTGTGGCACGACGTGGAGTGGTGGTCCCCGAGAAACTACCTCTTCCTCAATCGCTCAACAAACTTCGGACGCCCAGTAGTGCAAATTCGGTGCAATTGTGCAAAAAATAAAATCCCCAGCTCTGCGTGTGCGGGGCGCTTGAAGTCAACTTCCTCTACAGAACGCGCTCGGGTCAGGAAGCAGCCTGGACTAGTGTTCACAGAATTTTTTGTTCAGTTCTCACGTATTGCTGGGCGCGCGGAAACGGGACCGCGCACGTCCCTTCCAACGCTCCCGTCGATCATTTATTTCTCGCGAGAGCTGCGTTGTAACGAGGCATTGAAAACTGGGGAATACCGCCATCCTGCTCCAACTGATTACGTGACTGGGAATCTCATACAGTCAGTAATAAATTTTACCTCACTCATGTCTGAACATTACAGCATCATTGTTTAGAAATAATTAATACATAATACTGATTATTTATATTATTTCATTATATATATAAATGATTGATGGCACAAACCTAAATAAAACTTAAGCAAAGTGTTTCATTAGCTACAAATGTTTTTTTGTTTGTGTTTTTCACTGAGTTTTTTTTTTTTACAAAGGAACGCCAAACAGAGGATTAGGCTCTTTGTAAAAATACATCATCAAAGACAAAGAATAGGTACAAATAGGTATTTTTCATGAAAAAATAAAAAAAGTGATATGTCCTTTGAAGAACACAGGTGCTTTGGCTTTAAGGTCCTGGTGATGTTTTTTGTTGTGAATGACACCTGTGCTTTCTCTTATGTGATAAATCAATTGCCTGCTGCAAAAAAAAGGGCTTCTCCAAAAATGACAGTTAAAGTACCTGCCAAAGCAGTGGAGTACACGGTACAATGTTATGTAATACGTTATGACAGTCATAAATGTGTTGTGAAAAGTTGTCAGGGTTCAGTGTGGGAGCTGGGAGACACTGCACACAGATACGGTTGCCTGCCTGCAACTTCAGTCAGAAAATAAATTAAATAACATTGTCCTTTTAGAAAAAGGTATGTTGGGGGATGACAAAACAAAAAAGTACAAGAAACGCTGCAAGAAACCACATTAGGAATGAATGACTGAGTCCAGAGGAAGAATGGGCTAAAAGCAAAGCGGGACAGAATAAAAGGCAGGCTGAATTAAAAGTGTAACCCTGATAAAAATCAAAGTATGAGAGGCTGTAATTATTTTCAAAACTGTCTCAACTAAATATCAATTGCATGTAGTGAATACGACCACACTAAATCATTTCTGAATTGTAGTCCTTTAGAATTGATTTATAGGAAGGTTTCCCTTCTTTTTAAAGGGAACCACATCTCCAGCCGATGCAATACAAATAAAATAGGAACAACTTTCATAAATAAAGCTGGTAATATTGCCAGATTGCTGCAGCAACGAAATCAGCCTCAGAGAGTGTGATGGGGTTGCGGTTTAAAACCCTTTTGGTGCCACTGGAGACTTCTTTTTAAAGACTCCAAACACAGAAATAGTCTGAATGTGTTGTTTTTAACTGCTTTGCTTCCCTCAAAGAACCCTTTAATCTTTAAAAAAAAAAAAGTGACAGAATTTAATTCAGATGCAACAAGCACCATCAATATTTGGCATTGCATTTAAATGCTTAGGCAAGACAGAAATAGATATAGAATTTTCACAATATAGTAAGATAAGCCATCTTTTAAAGTTATTCTCCTCTCAGGAATATTCTACAGTTGCGGTAAAACATTGTATTCTACATGTCACGCTTTTATAACATTAAAAACGTTATTGTATTAGATGTCAACGGAAATACAACACACCTGTGCAACATGTGTATTTCAAACCTAAAACTAAGCATAAAAGGAGCTATATGCCACATTCCTGACATAAATGGAGAAATAGCATCCTGAGCAGTGAAACTCCTTGTTTTTGTTGTAATCAGCTTCTTAGTTCTTTGTTTTGGTAGCTGGGCCGGCCGCGTGTGCATGTTAAAGCGTGAAACTCCGTCTTGTCTTTAAAACAGTTGGCTCTCCCGGTTCATGCCCCACTGCAGACCCTGGTGGTGGGACGTTGTCCTTGCAGAAGCTAGGCTGCCTCCACTTGAGAGTCAGTGTTCCCAGTGCTTACCCAACACTGCTCTCCACTGCCACGTTGGCTCTACCACTTCAATGTTTACTTGTGATGTCAGCGGTGAGAGCGAAGAGCAGGTGATCCTGGCCCAGACTCTGCATTAGCTCCTTTAAGAGATGTCAAACAGAACTGTTGAGAAAACGTAAGAAACAAAAAAAAGGGAGGGGGAAACAAAAGTATAGACCATAAAATCTTTATACATTAGCTTTATCTTCCCCTCCACCCTTTACACAAGAGGAGATACAGAAAAAAAAAACAGCACAACTGATCATTTTCAATTTGATCACACAGAACCCATGGCAAATCTTGAACGGTCATTTCATGGTCCATATACAACTAGACTAACTTTAGGTTATGTACAGGTATATGGTATAAATATACATGGTGCCCTTCAATCTTATGCATCCTTCAGTATACATTTTTATGGGGTGGGGCTGGAGACAACAGTGTTCCCCTACAATAGAAGGATACCATGTTCCCAGCCGTCCATCTCCACTGTAATAACTCCAGAGATGATTACGGATGCCATTTCTTTCCGTAGTGCATACAAATTATCAAGTGAAGAGTTTTGTACCCAATCACCAGCACTGGCCAGCTCCACAAGGCCAATGGGGTTTCACTGGTCCAGTGTTTCCCCCACTCCATGTTTCCCCCCATAAGGATTAGTACATGACCACTGTAATGAGTCCATCCCTAGCCTGCACCCGACTGGTGTCCTTTCCAGCGCAGACTGACGATCATTTTAAGAAGAGAACGTAGAAAGACGTGGCCAAACAGGAAATTGCCACGGCAATGTGAAGCCGCGTCCCAATTACCGCAGCTATGAAGAGAGATAAACGATAACAGGGATGAGCAAAGAAAACTGCTGGTCAAATACCCACATACATAAAAAGGAGAATAGGGCTGCAACAACAAAATCAATAAAACTTGATTATTAAAAGAGTTGGCAACAAATGTCATTATTGATTTAGTGTAGAGCAGCAGTCTCTAACCTTTACCTCACAGACCGAGTTCATGTTAGACAATATTTCGGACCGGTCTTGAAGGTGTGGCAGATAAACAACCGGCTGACAGGGTTTTTCTCTGCAGACCGGTAGCAGTGGTTGGGGACCACAAGTGTAGAGAATTAGTTCAGGTGTTCAGTTTTCTGATCTGTATTGTTCTTTATTTCTTATAAATTGTTTATTTTTTAACAGGTCAGGTCCCTCTACTCAAAACAAAAATCTTTTTGTACACTTTATTTTTAAAAAGCAAATATATTTGGGCTTTTTTCTTTTTTTTTTAATATGATGAACCCACGTGTTGGAGAAAGACTTCTTAGGTTTTAGCTATTCCCATAGGAACCGTTGTACAGAAATTACAGATGTGTCGTGAAAATATCTACCTTTGTAAAAGACACCCCAAACTCCTCTCTTCTCGGACAGCAGCCAGCCGTTGATACGAGGCACTTTCTTGAGGTATGCACAGGTGCATACGAACAGCAGCCCAAACACCAGGATGCCATCGAGAGAGTACACTAAAGGTAGGCGGTGAAGATGGCATTACAGTGTGGCATACCTGCCAGGTAGTTCAGGGCAGTGGTAACACACAATTTAAAAGCAAATTTGTTATGCACCTTTCCACATTAATGTAGAGTTGTGAGATAATCCATTTATTACAGCTATGGTACTGCACAGGTAAGAATTTGAAAAACATGTTTTTAAGAGGAACTGGAAAAACACGTCCGGCGAGAGAATGTCATGTTGGAACAAATAATACACGTCATTAACAGTGAAAAGAGCAACTGTTGTAAAACAAAACACTAATTGACGATGCTATGGGTTTTCCTGTGTGTAAAACCCCGAAATCCCTAACTACCATTGATTACTACAATGTCCATCTTTGTGCCAAATATTTTAATATTTATGTTGCAATGTGTCTAGGATAATGTATCCACAATGTGTAGTTACACTAATGTTTAATGTTCTTCCCTTGTTTACCGTTTTACAGTTGCGGCAGCCACATCAAAAAAATAGTTTAGCAAAATCAGCGATCCGCGATGGCAGTTCAGGTCAACACTTTAAGTAAAGAACTATTAATCTTTTATTACATTCATAGATTTACGTTACGGTTTAGCTAGCGTTAGCTATGTGGATCATTTAGCATTAGCCAACGAAACGCTAACGCTATAGTTAGCAAGCGACTGTGTTACGTTTGCCAAACAAAAAAAACGTTGTTAACTAAATCAACGATTAGAAGAAACTTTCCACAACGAATCAAATAGCTGTAGAATGTAACAGCAATTGTAACAAACGAGTTGTATGTTAACAATGTAATGACTGAGATCAGGGCCACGTCTACAGCTAACTGCTAGCCTCGTTAGCGTAGCTAGCCGAACTCACACGTCGCGTTCTGCTCCGGACACGTCTAAGCTTCTTGAATGACACAACTTACCATTTGTCATATTCACAGTTTGCTTTTGACGAGGTATGATGACTGTTTCCTAAATTAGCAATCCATTATGTAATATAAAGTGGAGATGCAGCGGCCCGCTTCGTAGTCACTCGGTTGACATTTCCGGTTTCAGTAATTTCGCTAATTTCTCGTTTTACTTTTCTAGCATTACTGCCACCTTCTGGAATGTACAGCTGCGTGTACAGCACCACGCTAGAGACATTTAACTATGGATCAAATTGTGTCCATGTGTTTATTTCTGTTTGAAAGTTAAATTTGATAGAAGGGCTGATTGGTGTGTGGCAGGATAGTTGGTGTAACTTGGCATCCTTTGATCGATACAAATGAGCCTGCATCATTTCATTTTTCAAAAGGAATTTTGCAAATGGAATTGACTTACTTGCCAGCTGTTCTTCATTCAATTATAATTCAAATTGGGTCTTCGAAATAGAAGACAGAAGATTAAATCAAACTATAGTCACTTTAAACGTCACTTGTATGATAACACTTCAACTTAAAAGGGATAAGACATGTTTTGGTGGTGTTCCCTTCTAATCAGTCAAAGGTACGACACCTTTGACGGGATCCCTGCAAATCTCTCATCAGGGGGCCAGTGCTCCCGCTCTCTTCTGACGGATTAAGCAAAAATATTGTAGATTACATCTACAACATCAATAAAATGTAGGTTGTGGTTCTTTATGAAGCAAAATAAAGAGTAAGTAGAGCAAGTAGTAACCATATTAGAATTGAGCATCTTTGAAAAGGCATACACCTGTCTACTGTGTATCTTTATTTGTAAAACTATAAGCATTTGTATAATGGATAAAAATATTTTGGTTACCTTACATCTCCATTTAGCGATCCATATTGTTATCGTTATTGTTATTAGATAATCAGATGTATATTGCCCAGAAGAGAAATACTACAACTTGTATATATTTGACTGATATATACACCTACAACTAATGGACAATGGTACATTTATTTTTTCAATAAAACATCAAGTACCATGTACATAAAATCAAACTGCATTGCAATCTGCTAGTGACAAAAGTGAGAAAAAAAGTCAGGTTATAATAAAAAAAAAACAACTTAAGTTTGGACATACAGTTTTCCAGCATTTACAACTAATGGTGCTTCAACTGCCTGTCCCCTTTAATCAATACTGTACACATTTTATACGTTTTGGGACGCAGCTGCTGACAAGATATTTTACCTGAACTTAACCTATCAGCAAAATAAAACATAACAATGATTCATTGAACAATGATTTTTGGACTATTTCTTTTTTTTTTTAAAGTGACCAAGTGCCAGCTGTTAGTCCATATCAAGTTTCGCCATCTGAATTTGTGGTGTGGTGCAACCAAAGAATTCCAAATAACTTGATATTTCAACACAATACAGGTTTTGACTGAAACATTGATGTGGGACTGTTTCCTTGTAAATGTAAATATCCTCATCTAGGATCCTGTAGAAGGAATAAGGTCTGCTGAATAAAGACATTCAACCGTTTTCTCTCACTTCTTCTTTCTTCCAAACACATTAAACCTTCTTGTACTACCATAAACAAAAGTTTTAACTTTAAAAACAACATTTCTTGCCCATTTATTCCATGAATTATACACAACTCCAACCCAACAACTTTATAACTACAAATGCAACTCACAAGCAGCAACCACAGCTACTGTGCTTCTGTCCCAACTTAACACCAGTGTGTGCTGCAGAATAAATTAACAATAAATAAAATAGCAATATGAATTGCTTTCACAAAAATTGTAGACATCATTGCAGGGTAAGATTCTCTCGTCTGCATGTGTCTGTACTATATACACACTATACTGAAATAACCTTAAAACATATCCCATAGTATGGGAAAGATATTTAGCAGGACGTACATCAGAAAAAGCACAAACAGGGAAATAGGCTCCCAATGTGGTAAACTGGAGGTAAGGAGAGCGCTGAAATGAGCATGGGTCCAAATAACAAGGCCGAAGGAGTTTATTGGCTGAAAAAGACACAAGGCTGAAGTTGGCTTCATGCTTGAGAGTTACATAACTCTATAAACTCTAAATACATAAATAGTTAAGGCTTAGATGTTGTAGAAAACTGAAAAGTGGGACTTCATTACTTGTACTCTGTCCGAACAGTATTAAACCAGGTTGAGATAAAGAAAATAATAAATGAACTTCACATATGAACCACATTAAAATTGCGACTGTACAAAATCCACAATACTGATAATAGTCAAACTTTTCTAAATGAACGTGAAAACTCAGTTAAAAAAATCTGAAATAGGCGTTTTTGTTACCTACTTTGTTGTCTGATATAGCAACATGTAACATGAATAAATTAAATGTCGTAACACTGGAGTATTGGTCAAAAAACATAATCATCATTTTCCCTATTTGAACAATATGAAACAGAAGCCAACTTCAGGTTCTTGTAAAAAAGAAAAATCAAGGAATGCCATCCTTTCTTTGGCAGCACTGTGAAGGTGGCACACTCCAGTCATACACATAGGACAGTCGCAGCTTGACCTCCTCCTTGCAGAGCCTGCCATCACGCTGCAGAGTCTGGTGTTTTTCCAACATGTCCTCCAGACTCTGCTTATGTGTCACCAAGTATTTATTGTTGCAACCACGCGATTTATACTCTGTGTCAAAGCGTGGGTCATGTGTCCTCCGAACATCTACTGGTGCCAGCCAGGCGCCCAGCGACACATCCTCACTCTGCCATGTCTTGAAGTAGCCCGCAGTAAGATGCACGTAACGGACCAGGTCAGCCGAGAGGATGTAGCCCCCGCCCAGTGCGTAGGGCAGGTAGTAGTCACAAAGCTCCCAAGAGCTTTCCCGCCACTTCCCAGCGGTTTTCACTCGCCCTCTCCCAGAGAAGAAGCCCCAGTATAACCTGTTGGGCTCTTTCCCCTTCAGCTCCTCCTTGAGGAGGTCCAAACGAGCAAATGTGTCATCATCTGCTTTGAGGACAAACTTGAACTCCACATTCTGGTCCAGCCAGGAGTACATGTGCAGCAGCTTGAGTGTTAAATTCTCGTAAGAATCTCGCAAGTTAGGCAGTAGGAGCAAGTCCTTGTGGCGCCCTTGCTCTGTGTTAAGGTTCTGAAGGTCCTCACCGGATAGCCCTTGGGTTCCAACCACAAACATAGCCAGAACATCAGACTCCTGCTTGGCCAGCCAGGTGCTGCGGATGATGCTCCTCCGCTCCGTGTACTTGGGTCCGGTTGTAATCAGGACCACCAGGAACGCCGACTTGTCTTTGGACGTGTCAGCATGATTATGAGTCTCTGTGTTGGATTGCACAGCAATGGCACGGGGGGCTAGGCCTGGAGGATCCTGGTGGCCCTGTTTCAGGGTTTCTGAGGTACATTTAGCCAGGAAGACCAGAACCACGGCAAAGCTGCACACAGTGCCAATGACCAGGGCTGTCTTGTGGCGGCACACTAATCGTAACAGATTCATGGTGCCGAGTCTGAGGGTGAAAAACACAAAAGATTGTTATTGTTGTTCAAATTATCAAGTTAATCATCAAAACATCAAATTAAAACAAACCATACATGCATAGGGGGGCTAACAGGCATTTGTGCAAAGGGTTTTGCTCAAATGCCTGTGTTCATTTTATGACAAATTTCAAGTCTGACTGAAAATGCACAACAGGGTAGGATATTTGCAAACGTAAACAAATCGTTATCAGCACCAGAAATGATGTCAATATTACTAAATGGCATTAAATTGGTCTTAGCACCGTAGCAATTTCTACGTTTTGTTGCGTTTGAATCAGAGGAAGCTCACGAGCAAGTTAGCACAAATAGTAACCTGACATCTGCTGCACAGACATGCCTTTGTAGCGCCATGCCTGCGAGTTTGAACTGTAGCTACACGACGTTGCAAGCGGGTACAGAGGATTTGTTTATAGTTACCTTAGCTAATTCAAAAGTACCCTTCCCGTGAATGAAACACTCAGACCTATGGCAGCTTTGTAGAGCTAACGCTAGCTACCGAGACAAGACCCCCTGCGCACTTTTCGAGCTCACGCTACTGGACGCAAACGCACACCGTTTGCTCATATTGGTCGAAACGGGGGATGGAAACCAGAGTCTTAGCGGTACGTTTAGTGGTAACGTGGGTTACAGCCAGCAGGTAATCTTGGTCGCTGGGGGAGTTCAGCCAGGTATCCGTCTATTCATTTTGTGTATTTTATTGTCACGTTAAACCACATCAGTTACGTGTAGCAGTGACGAAGCGGAAACGGAAGTGAAGCCCCGTAAAATGGGAATAAAATAAATAAAAAAAAGATATGCGTCTTCTTTATACAACTGTTGTTGTTTTTAGAACATAGAGAATAACTAAATACAGAATAATAGTGAAAGGAAATGGACGAACCCCAGGACAATAACCTTTCCAAGAACTGATATGACATCCCAATCAAACTTTCCACTATGTAAAAAATAATGGAATGGTGGAGCTTTTTTCTTGTGATCTCATATGGTATATATAATAATAAATTGTTTTATTAATAAGAATTTAATAGAGATAATTAAATGAAAGGAGAATCGTTTGTGGACAGCTGCTGGCCGACGCATGCGCGATGTTTCCAGTTTGAGCATCAAGTTAGGAAAGATAGCCTAAACAAGGCCGAGCGTTAAATCGTTTGCTTCAAAATAAAACACATTCGGTAACTGGATTTCTGTAGGTGCAATACACTTGTTTGGATACGAATGCCAAATTATTTCATACAGTACACGTTCCTCTTTTACTTCAATGGATAAATCAAGTGTATTAAATATTATGCATCAGAGTTCTGTTGAAGGGGGGTTCTATTTTGAAAAAGGCAAGCGGAAGGTTCACGTTTCATTGCGGTCATGACGCCCCGGGGTTGCCTTAGCTAGAAATATAATTGCCTCATGATAGTAAAACAGCATGTCGTTTACATCTAACCTTAAATTGCAGACGTCCACAGACCGTACCTCGTCACGTCTTAGCTGGATATATTCGTCCGGAAGAGAGTAGCTGTGTCACGTTACTCTACCGGGCCGCTCGGGAGCTAACTGACGTTAGCGGTGGACGAGCTCAGCCCAAGCGATGACGCTTCGGAGAATCCGCCGATACCCTCGGACACTTCTGCTCGCCATATTTCTTCTAATTTTGAGTGTGCAGTTGGTGAAAGCCGCATCTGAATATGACCCCTACAAAATCCTGGGTGTCAGCAGGAGTGCGAGTCAGGCGGAAGTGAAAAAGGCGTACAAGAGCCTCGCCAAGGAATGGTGAGTGACTTGACACCAGGTCTCCTGTGTAAGGCCAGCACGTCCTGACTGGAGCCGATTAACCCCCTACTCAGTTTACAGGGTAAATTTAACACCTGGATCGGTGCTTGGTATCCCACCAACCTACCTACCAAACGCTGGTCTGAGAGCACGCTTAACCCCGCATGACCATGGTGGTGATTCACGATGTCCTGTTTGGCCTCTCTAGGCATCCAGACAAGAACAAGGACCCTAACGCCGAGGACATGTTCATCAAGGTGTCGAAATCGTACGAGGTGGGTGAAAATGCATCACAACACATCATGTAACGAGACTCTATTTCAAACTAGCTCCACCTGACATCCAGTATTTTCTCCAGGACTCCGTTTCACTTTCTGTGTAATGGCCTTTCTGCAATTGTTACAACGTTTAAACGGCATAGGCCTCCCACGTGTGTCTTTAACGTGCACTTGCACACAGATCCTGTCCAACGAGGAACGAAGGTCCAACTTTGACCGCTATGGGCAGATGGATGAAAACCAGCAGTTTGCCCAGTCACAGCATCAAGGTTTCCGCGGCTTCCACAACAGCTTTTATTTTGATGAGTCTTTCTTCCATTTCCCCAGGTAAAGCCTTAGATTGGTGTTGTCTGTTGTTGAAATAGTTAAAATTCACTCACGTGATTCTTAAACTTGTCCCATTGTGGCATGATTTGCAAGGTGCTATTGGTAGAGGAGTACTGTCAAAATCAAAGCACTAACATGCTCCAGCCCAAATCCTGTAAGGGAAAAAGTCAATTTTTTCCTTTTTCTATAATTGTGAATCGAATTCATTGTGTACTGTTGTTCAAGCAAAACAAGCAATTATTAAAGACATCAACTTGAGTATGGCTTACAAGTTCACCGTCTGCTTTCCGATCTTCCTCCTCCAGGTCAAGGGATTTCGCAGACAGCAAGTACTTGCTTCACCACGGACAGTTTAACACCGATGTCCTTCCAGACAGCCACAAGAGGCCATACCTGATCAAAGTGACCTCTGAGTGGTGCTTTGCGTGCATCCACATTGAGCCTGTGTGGAAGGAGACTGTGCTGGAGCTGGAGCCACTGGGTAAGTCTGCCGGAGCAGGACTCCCAGCAGTCCGCCCCCGCACTCTCAGGATCAGAGTTTGTTTTCCCAAAAAAGCATCATAACATAAGGTTGATGTTTGCTCAGTGGCAGACCATTAGGACAAATAGTTGTTCCAAATGTTAAGATGCTTTACAAAGAGCCAGCCACTTAATGAATTATTCATTAGGGTATATTTGTTCTTCTTGGTTCCGGTAAAGCCAAGGGAAGAATTGGACTCTTATTGGTCTGGCATGGGAGATGAATTTAAAGTTGTTGAGTTAATTCTGATAATTAGAAGACCAGTTTCCAGTCCCCTCAGACCATTCTGAGCCTGTAATAAGTAAGTGGCCTGCCCTGGAAACACATCCTGAATATGTATGTACTCCATGGCTTTGCTATGCTAAAGTCATCAGCCAGTCTCGAGTCACTCGAGGAAATGTGTTTTGTTGGAACTCGAGACCTTACAGTAGGGGATATCAGCTGGACCTATGGGAAGGTGAGCCAGGACCGGGGTGAGGGCGAGCATGTGAGTTTGTCTTAAAGCCCGGGAATGTCCAGGGGGTCCACTCGGGTCACTAGGCCCACATCCGTAAAACCGATGGATCTCGCGTCTGCGTTGGGAGAAATCCCACTATGCCCTGATTGCATGTGAGAACGTCCCTGCAGCGACGGGGTAGGCCTCTCCCTGAGTTAATCTTGGGGGGTGGGGATCACTTAACTTTTTTGGTTGTTTGTGTAGAAATCAAAACAAGCACAACATACACCTCTCAATATAATGCAGACCTCCATGTTGAAAACCTATGTTTGAAAAAACACCTCGGGGACTATGTGTCCAAAAAAAGAACAGTATGGATGTTATGGCTGGACTGTTGTATTGCATTCAATTGTAAAAGTGAACCCAAAGAAGGTCACAGAGTGTATATTTGGGTTTCTAGCGGCTCTGGATATCTGGTTGCGCATTAGACACGTCAATAACAGGACAAATGTATACAACAAGACATAACTACTTGTATAGGTAGTTTCTTTAAGTTTAAAGCTATTTAATAACATATTTCCTGCACAAAAATAAGTAAATTAACTAACGGCCAAGACCGCAGATTCATGCAATATAGTCAGTACAGGCGCGCCCCTGCCCACAAAGCAGACAGTCGCGCTGCGCTTTTTAAAATTTTTTATTTTTTACATTCAAATATTAATTTTCACATTTTATTTTTATATATATATATATATATATATATATATATATATATAGACTCATTCAAATGAGAAACGACTAAATGTCAGGAGGCAATGAGCTCTCTCTTGCATGTATTGGTTTTATTGTCCAAGAAGATTGGACTAACACTACCTAAAACATTGTTCAATCTTTTACGTAGTGTTAGACGGTGGCAGGTTCCTTTGTCACAACGGCAGGTTGGATGGTTGGTTGCGGTGGTTGGTGGTAGGATCCTTTTTCAGAACGACATAAGCCGATCTCAGTTGGGTATTTAGTGACATGCAAATTCCATGTAACGTTAAATGAGTATCTTCATTACCATGGGTTTGGCGTAAAAAAAGCAGATCACAGCGACCTGCAAGTAGCGCAGCATCTTAAATAAAGTGATGTGTGTGTCTTAATGTGAGGCTTTAGAAATGAACACAAAGGGATTCTGTATTTCCTCATAATGTCTGAAACAAGTCATTTGGCCAATGTTTTGATAACCGACCAAAGCCAGCGGACACCCTACTACTCCCCCCAGCCACAATAGCAGTCTATTTTTACTGTCGCATCAGGTGTTGGTATTGGCATTGTGGACTTGGGTTACGAGCGTCGTCTGGCCCACCAGCTGGGAGCTCACCGCGCTCCCTCCATCATCGGGCTGGTCAATGGCAGGGTCAACTTCTTCCATCAGGCTGTGGTACGAGAGCACCTGCGACAGTTCATTGAGGACCTGCTGCCCCAAAAACTGGTGGAAAAGGTAAGAGACCTCGATATACTACGCACTGTTATTTAATTCAACAAAAATGTATTAATGAATGATAATGATTCCCATTGTTTCCCCAGATCACCGATGACAACTACCGTGTTTTTCTGGATAGCTGGCGTGTGGAAAATAAGCCCAGCGTTCTCTTGTTCGACCAAATCCCTATTGTTCCCCTACTCTATAAAGTAAGCAATGTGTTTACACACGGGCACACAGATGTTGCACCAATTAGACAAAACGTTATAGTCCAAAACAGAAAGCTGTTAAAGCGATTTACACCAGTACACAAGAGAGCAGATAGATTGGACCCGGATGTAACCCCAGAAGCTTCTGTTCAACATTTTACTAGAACCATCAAGTGCACTCACAATATTGTTACTTCATTTCAATAAATGTGTTAGAGACTCAAAGACAATTTCAGGGACAGTTGAAAGAACACAGTTTCAACCAATCACATATCCGAGTCATAACTATTTAATGTACTGTATATGGTTGTGAGAAGCAGCAGAAGCAGCTTTCCGCCTATTTTTTGTAGAACTACTCTCATCTTCCCACTCCCGCTCCAGTTAACAGCGTTTGCCTTCAGAGACTACGTGCGTTTTGGCTTTGTGGACCAGGGTGACACGCACAACATTCAGCTACTGCGGCAGTTCAACATAAACACCTACGCCCCCACCATGCTGCTGTTTAAGGAGGACTCCGAAAAGCCTGTGGACATCATACAGGTACAAAATTACAGAACTGATTCAAGCTTCTAAAGAGGTGTCTAAAATTGTATTTAATTGTTCAAATCCCCCCGCGATTCCACTTCAGGCCAGAGGGATGAAGCGACAGATAATGGATGAGTTTGTCTCCAACAACAAGTTCCTGCAGGTGCCTCGGCTGGTCAACCAGCAGCTCTTTGATGATCTGTGTCCCGTCAAGCAGTTTCACCGACGGAGGAAGTAAGTCGTTTAATGAGTCCTCAGTGGAGTGAAATATACGCAAAGCCTGATTTGACCGTTAACTTGGTATGACCACTGTAAGATGTGGAAATCCAAACCGAATAGTCATACAGGTCTTTCAATGGTTGTCACTCCGAACTGAAATGTTGTGTTGGTGGATTGACTGTAATTGGTTTGCAGGTACTGTGTGCTGTTGATCACAGGGGATGACCAAGCCTTTCACCCGGGCAATAAGGCCTTCCTCGAATTTGCATCAGCCAACAAAAAAGACGTGCTGCGGTTCGCTTACGTCTACCAGCGCCAGCAGCAGCCTCTCTGTCAGGCGCTGCTCCACAATCAGGCTGCCCTCTCGCCTCAGGTCAGTGGCGGAAAACATCAAATGCATCACAAATGGAAAAAAACAACAACTGCCCTAAACTAATGTTCAGGACAATGTGCATTTGCTATAACTTTTTCTATTCACTTTTTCTATTCAGCACATTCAGAATTTATTACATGTCCGATCAGCACCATAAAGCTCAGCATTTTATCACCACTGACAGGTGGTGATTCTGGAGAGGCGGAGCCATGCTGGCAAGGTCATGTACCGCTCAGTGAGTGGTGGCTGGAACGGCAGTGAGGAAGATAAGTATCACCTCCACGAACAGCTGGAGCTCCTTCAGAAAGACCCCACCTATCTGAGATCAGATGCCACCCTGCCAGAGCTGAACAACGAGATGGCCCCTGTAATGCTCTGCAGATACATACCTTAGTTCAACTTAAAAATTAACTGAAGGTATTTTTGATTAATCTCATTGTTGTCTGTTTCTTTTTCAACGTAACCAGATTTTAATTATTCAGTGGATGAACTCCGCCTATGATTACATCGTTCAAATATATGATGACCTCCTCTACTCAAACTGGTAAGACAACACAGAGAAAGACAGAAGCATGATTCAGCTTCAGAGAAAGTACATGTTGTCTGTTTCAATATTGCATAATAACCTGATGGGGGCTCTGTAGGCATGCATAGTTTGTCCCATTGTAGCACTCGATACAACCATACACAAATGTAGCTACAATTATAGGATAAAGGGAGACTGGATGAAGTGTTATTGTTTGGTAGGGCCTGCTAGTTGTTTTTGCCTAAATGTTTAAGAAATTATTATTTTTTCTGTCCCCAAGGCGAGAGATGATGCCCATTCTGTCGTTGATCTTCTCCGCTCTCTTCATTCTTTTTGGCACAGTCATCATTCAGGCCTTCAGGTGAGCGTGGAAAGATCCTTTTTTGTTTTAAACAACAATGAATAACTCACAACAAACACTTCTTTAATAGGGTAAAACACCACGACACAACAGCTTGTGACATAATTTGTAATAATTATACATTTATAAAAAGTACCCCGCCGAACTGCATGCTGGGTACAGCTCACAACAAGAACTCTAATGCTACATGAAAACACGGTATAGGCCGATACAGGAGGAACAACGAGAGACCAAAGATGCACCAACACAACTGGTGCCCAAGAGAGGTACTGCGTCTGTTTGGAGGGGTTTGTTAGAAGTTATGTTAGATCAGAAACGATTTATTGCAAAGTCTGTCTAGCTTGTGGTGGCAACGCTTGCAGCCAGAACAAGCTAACCCGCTAACAAGGCCTGCGAGTGGTTCGGGTAGCCGGCGAGTGGCGAACAACTGTTCGGGTAGGCGGTGTTTTTTCAAAAATTAAAACTTCGGACAGACAGAAGACATCTTGGATTGAAGAGTTAAAATCCAAAGTATTTAATAAAGGAAAGGGTGTTACACCTGTATTCTAGTGTACACTAAATGGATTTTATTAATTAATTTATGAACCGGGTCGTCAGTTTATTTCTAATACTAAGAAAACACAACAGCAAATAGAAAAATACAATGACAAATAAGAAAACACAACGACATTAACTTCTCACGGAAAGGGTAGGGCCTATCTAGCAGAAGACGGAGCCTTCTGATTCAGTCAGTCCGTCAGTCCAATCAGAAGGGCCCGATTCCTCAGTTTTGTCAGATGTGTCATCTATGCTTCTAATACCAAATAGGGGCATGATTTGTTTTAGCGTAACATTCGACCCAATATGATACTCATGCTCTAACACATTCTGATCATAACATGCAAAAACCCTTTGGGAATAAAACAAGGATGGAATCTGTCTGAAAAGAAGTCGGAAAGACTGAAAAATCGTCTCCCACATTTCATCACGTATTTCCTGTGTATAGTATAAATTGACAAATAAAACCATATGTCATCATGGGGCTGGTCTTCTTGGATGAGTGCATTGGTTATGACTGATAAGTCCTGATGCAGGGGGATTCAACAGCATCCACCTAGGAATAGAATGCTGGTCATAATGGAAACTGTTACAACAATTGTTTACATTTACTAAATCAGGAGTCCAATAACCCTGAGAAGGTGATGTCAATGTCACTGTTCTCTGATAGTTCTTCAGTGAGCGCTCTCAGCAGTGGTTCTCCTCCATTTGGGAGTGACGGTCGTTTCTCAACCTTTCTCAGGGTGTGTCTTATGCTGAATGGTTGCTGTTGCTTCTGTCGATGGGGTATGTAGGGGGGTTTGGAAACTTGGAAGTGTCTGCACTGGAAACTGATGGCTGTGATTTGACCTGTGGGTCTGAGGTTATGCTTGTGCTGGGCTGGGCTGTCGTTGTCCCCCATTAGTGTGAGGTGGTCTGGGAACTGGACTCTCCCACAAGAAGGGAGATTGAGGGGTCATTTGGACCCTTTCTGAATCTGTCCTAGTCTTGCTTCTGGTCCTCCTAGAACGATGCTGGTCTTGCTTCGGGTCTGGCTCTGCTGTGCTGGTCTGGCTTCTGCAGTCCGTCCTGGTGCTTACTTCTGGTCCTGCACTGCGGTCAAGCAGACTCTTGGCTGAGGAAGTCCTTCCTCTCGCGGCAAGATCACGGGTGTCCGGTCACTGCTCACGGTTTCCTTAGGTGCCGCTCAGGTTGTGGACATGAGGGCTCTCCTCTTCAGTGCCATGCTGGGTCATACCCCTCTGCACCAGTATAGGTGCATCTTCCAGATCTTGTTTGTCTGACTTGAAACTCATTAGACACCCCCATTGGTATTCCCATAGCTTCCATTCTACCTATTGATGTGGCCTTTAGGTAATGTAGTTTATTTAAGTCTTGGTGCTGCATTCCGTTCTGTTGTACACTGTCTATAGTTATGTTTTGTTTAACCGAGACTATACTGTTGTTATCTTAATAAGTACAATTCAATGGAAAGCTGATTCTTACTCTGCTAGAACGTTATACACAGGGAATCACGTATGTAATCTATAAGTTTACGTTTACCCTCAACCGGTTGAGGCCACCTATACTAGGTATCCATTCTTCCTTCTATGACTGATCAGTTAAATAACGCCTCTCATTCGCTTAACGTTACACAACCGAGCTTTGTCTGTAACTCACACAAAAACGTCCATTCAAAACACAATGTGCTTTTTATCACAACGCTCATTCAAAGCAGAGAAAAAAAATTAATTCCCCTAAAATTTAGTGTACCTCGAAACATCGTATTTTTTTCACTCACACTTAAATGTTCTATGATGAACTATACAGCATTCGGTTTTAAAACAACAGGCTGCTGTTTACCTTATTCGATGGTGTTGTGTGAGCTGAAGAAAATACAATTGTCTGGATTCTTTGTTCAGTGTCAGTGTATTTCTAATATTCTACACCGGCGAGCGACAAACAGCTGTTCGGGGAACCGGAGAGCAAACTTCGCAGCCACATGCTAACAAGCTAACTCGCCGGCCAGTTGCGAGCAGGTTGGCCAGCGGAGAAAGGCTGTTCGGGTAGCTTTGGTCCTTTTCGGGATCAATGAGTTAATGTGTTTACTTGAAAAGGCAATACCGTGATATACCGGTATACAGTCAGAATCTTTCTAAATACCGCCATATGGATTTTTGGCCATACCACCCAGCCCTAATTTGTATTGTATTTTTTCTACATGGTTCATTCTTGGTGTTGAAATCAAGTCATGGCTGGTTAGCTGCCAATACTGATCATTTTCTTTTCGGGGTTCTTGTTTTAGTGAGCCAGGTGAGAGCAAACCCCGGAAACCGAAGCCAAAAGAACAACCACAACCTGAAGAGGATGCATCAAGTAGAGGCAGTACTTCAAGGTGACCACATGATGGATGCAGAATACACCAGAGAACAGCAGGCTGGGGGGGGGGTTGCTTTGCTCTAACTTGACATCCTTAAGTTGTCAAAGCAGCTATAACCACCCGAGAAACGTTCTCATCAATAATTAAACATGCCTTTCTAGAGTAGTGTTAACAAATTTTCTGTAAAAGTAATCCACCCCCCCCCTCCTCATCACTGGTCCATGTAGCCGGCCTCCTAAGAAGGACTTTGTGGAGGTGACTGAGCTGACCGACATAACCTACATCAGCAACCTGGTCAAGCTGAGGCCTGGCCACATCAACGTCGTCCTGGTGCTCACCAACGCCTCCAAGAATGCTCTGCTCAGGAAATTTGCCAAAGAGGTCTTTTCTTTCTCTGGGTAAGTCTCAGTGCTCCACAACATTCAAAGAAGTTTATATTATCATTTGTTTCCATTATTTTATTCATTTAAAAAAAAGTTGTGAACTTTGACTATGGCAGAACATGGTTTGTGCTTTTAAAGAACTGTTGCCAAGTCTGTGTCTACTTGTTTCAGAGATATTGCAGTTGTTTGTTTACTTTGTATTATCCTGAACCCCTCTGCCACCACAGGACTCAGACTCTGCACTTCTCCTTCCTCAACGCTGATAAGCACCGCCACTGGATGCCATCACTCCTTTGCTCAACCTCCGGCGCTATGCGGAGAGAGGTCCATTCGGACGAGGATGAGGAGTCTGCAAACTACGCTGGCCACGTCCTGGCCCTCAATGGCCACAAGAAATACTTTTGCCTCTTTAGACCCGTCTTCACAGGCGACAATCCCAACGACTCCTCGTCCGAGACCTTGTTCTCCTCTGACAGCAGGAGAAAGTCCCGGCCCCGGTCCAGGTCCAGCTCCCACTCTCGATCCAGGTCCCATTCCAGGGAGGATGGAACGGGACCAAAGAGAGGCTCCAGCAGGGCCACCAGCATAGAAGTCCACCACAAGCTTGACAGGCTGGGACTGTGGATGGAGAGGCTAATGGAGGGCACCCTACTCCGATTACAGGTCCCTGCATGGCCCTCCCTTAGTGAAGCCGCTAACTCCTTCGCAGAGAGCTGAAGTCAAAGTAACAAAAAAAGGTTGGATGGTACTTTGAGGACGCGTAACCACAAAGTGTTACGCGTCCTCATTACGTTCTTCAGCAAAAAATCTACAGAACAACTTTGCAGTTTTTAAAACATTCAAGTTTCTTTACGCAGAGGTAGTTTGTGTATGCAGTGAACTGTTGACCCAATTATTTGATCAGTTAGATGTTGGAATTTGAGGGTATAGAGTAGTGTGCTTCCGCAAAACCTTTAAAATGTGCATATTGTATCAAAGGTACAAAGTCTGCGCTTCATAATGCTTTGTGTTCTTTGTCCAGAGATGGAAAGATGAAGAAGAAGAGACTATAGGAGCACAGCAAAGGCTGTAGAAAATTAATTCACTGTCAGTTTTCACACAAATAGAGATCCTGTAGAAGGCGCTGTACTTATTCCCCAAAACCAGACAACGAGCACCATGGTGCAGACAAAGGCTGCAGCTAGCTGTGTGTGTTTCACATTAGCTTTTTGTGTTCTTTTTCTTCCTTTTTTAATACTCGTCTCAGTAAGATGTGGCTTCGAGCCCATTATGAGTTTTTTAGCTGTAGTAAAACTGAGCTTGATGAACTAAAGTTTATAGGCCAATATTTGTCTCTTTAGGAGCATTTAGTTAAACTGGATTGTGGATTTCTGCTCTTATAGATTCAACATTTTTTTCCAGGCAAAAGGACAGAAAAATTCAATCAACTCACATCACTCCATATACTTTACATATAAAAAGTATCCTTTTAGAATTTGGTTAATTATTGAAATAGAATCTTTCCTTAGGGTTTTCAGCTCAGGCCAAGTTGACATGTCATGCAGCTGTTTAGAGATTTAGCATTAAATATGGTACCAGCCAAATTACTGATGAAGCCAATTAAGCCAATTATCATCCGGCAGTGGTACCCTAAATGTTTTTGTCATACACTTGCAGTTTTATTTGGGACTGGTTTCACTTTTTTTTTTTAAGTTCATGTTGATTGTCTGTATCGAGGGTAAAAGATAAACCTTAATATTACACACTTGCCCTTTTTTACGCCTTTGCCCTTAAACTACTGTAAATATAAATGCATGGAATATGTAGACCTAAAATCACTAAATAAATGTTTGAGTTTGCACAGGCAGCTGAAATGCTTCACACCGTCTCTCCCCTCCTCTTACTTTGTAGTGCATAATTTGCTGCTTGACAAACAATATTTGCAGCACACTAACCTGTATTCTGTATTTTTCATCTTGTATGCTCTTTGAACTTATTTTTTGTTTATATCCCATTGTGAGAAATGTAAATTATTAAACTCATTTTAAAACTGTTTATTTATTAAAGTGTCTGGCTATGATATATACTATTCTGTGTTGCTTCCTCAAACTAAATCTGTATCTACAACAAGATGAGCAACATTTCATATTATAATGGAAGTAATTACATGGATCACTAATTAAAGCACAATGTATTTTCCAGCTACAACTCTGACGTCTAGCTTCACGTGTATAGTAATATGAAATTATATATAAAATAAATATGTAAAGTTCAGCAGATAATTACAGAGCAAAAATGAACCATAAATAGAACTGCTGACCATGAAAAATGAGCATGTTAATTATACACAGTGAATGTCAAGTATACTAGGCGTCTGTGAGCGTTTCAAACTCTTTCCTCATGTACAGTTGTTCAGGGCCGAAGGAGACCGGTAGCAGTTCGTCCACAGTCATTCTCCGGTACGAGCTGTCAGGCTTCGATAGGTACACATCCCAGTTTGATCCAAACTGTGAGGGAAATGTCCAAAAATTAAATATGATAGTAGTAGTAGTAAGTAAGTAGTAAGTCCTCTCACAGAGCATCACTTCATCCCTGATTGTAAACTACTTATCCTTGAAAAATTAAACCAAACCAGAGATTTCACCTCTCTTATGAACTGCCTGCAGCCGCCACACGGGGTGATGAACTGGTCACTCAGGTCACTGCAAGCAACACAAGGAAAAATGTAGTTAAGAAACGAAGGTGTTATTTAGCACAAATACATTGTAGCCTTTGTTGTTTTTGGGTGATGGTGCGAGTTCACTATAGATCTTTTCTACCAAAGCCGTTCTGTTCTTAATAGCTTCCTCACATGTCTAATTTCCACCTGATCATCTTGAGATTTATCCAATGATCTGTTGCTCATTATGATTCTACATGTCGATTGCTGCTCGACAGAGACTCACATCCAACTTTTTCTCACTTTTTGGTAAACCAACTGTTGAACTTTTACCAAAGTTTTACACAAAACAAAAATGTGTGTTGTGTGAAACAATGGGGGAGTTCGATAAGGTACCGCGGTGTGCAGAAAGAACATGAACACTGTGTCATGGTTTGGTATTAAAGTAACGTTGACACAGCATGTTATATGCCAACATTACCTTGAAATTGCAATTGCCTTGAAACTTCTGTGGCCTTCTGACACAGCTTTTGAGATAGCATTCCTTTCAGCACACACACCCAGGTTGTAACATGCATTCTCCACATTGCAACCTGCCAGGGACACAAGTACAGTCATTAGTTATCTAACTGCATTTGCTTCAGAAAAAACTGAAACTTACACAAAAAGAGGCCTTTTTGCAGGTGGTTGTCTGTTTAATTATTCTCTCCTGGTCTCACAGTTACTCAACAGGTCATTGACTTTTCCCACTGAGCTACATGTGACTTTGAACAGGCGAGGTTGCAGGAAAGTTGCTTCTATGCCTCGCTATAGACACTGATTTGACATCCCTGCTAGTGTGTAGATTGCTATTAATGCAAGTCATTGACAAAACATCACGTAAGTCATGGGAAAGTGGAAATTTGTTCATTCAGAGAATGGTTCAAATGTCATCTTTCCTTGATAAGTCCTGTCATTTCAACTGCCTGCTATCAGGCAATCATTAACATCAAACAAGAGAAGAATGAAACAGAAGTTGGGTAAATCCATGACTTACCTTCCTTACCATATGATTTTTAATGCTTTCTCATATTATTTTAAAAGTCTACATAATGGCAAATAACGTGATTTATTCGTTTTAGGCAAGCATTTCAAGCTTCTTGTGTATCTTACCTGTAATCACACAGTTGTCTAGCGTCAGGAGAGCGGCTCCCACTCTGAATTTGCTGTAAGGACAGTAGGCTCGCTGCTTGGCCTCCTGAGATCGCTGGATCAGCATCTTGACAGTTTCCTCTGACAATTGTCGAGGGCTGTGGTCCTTAATATGCATTACACCGCAGTTGAACTCGACTTGATCCATGACTGCCCTCGATGGCTGTTTTGGAGTTGGTGAAAAAGTCATTGTAGCTCAGCTTTAAATAGGAACGTGTGCAGTGGGAAGGGGGTAGAGGGAGCGGTCCCAGCCAGTCACTGGCCGGGATGTCCAAATGTTGTCATAATGTAATGGGAGGTGGCTTTGTTGATGTTGGCCCTGTATATGAAGTCCAAGGCAGGATGTTGTGACATACGTATATGACTAAACAAGATTTTATTCCTCATTACTTTTGTTTCATATCTTTTTTTTACCAGTAACAGCAGAGACAGTTTTAGAAAAGACTTATCTTTATTGTTGAGTCCTGCTTTTATTTCAATGGAGAAATGGAGGCTTCGAAGACCAAAATCATCAAAATCTGTGAAATGTATTAATACGTTTTCTGGAAAACACCACAACCTAATGAAAGAAGTAATATACAAAGTGCATTTATCTTTATCATGGCATGTCAAACCTTTTTTCACCATAAGCAGTCTCGTCTTTCTGATCATTCAAGTGTTACAAAAACAAAACGTCACTGTTTATATTGACTGGGTTCATACTCACAGGGTGTGTGCTAGAGATTATTTGTTTTTTTGACTAAATGTACCACATACAAGATAACTAAAATATCCAGCAAGGCCTTTGGTTCCTTTAGGATTGACTTGAATCTTCATCACAGTAGAGTTCTAGGTGAGCCTCTTATTAAGAGTCTCTTCAGCTGTTTTGAGTAACCCAGTTGATCCATCCGAGGTAATTTCTGACTTTGGTGTACACGCCCGGGTAGTACGGATTGGCACAACCGATGCCCCACGATACAATGCCCATGAATTTACCATTACACATAAGAGGTCCTCCTGAGTCCCCCTGAGGATGGAAGAGGAAACAGTAAAAATGTTGTATTCAGGTTTGGTTTGTTATTGGTTTGGTATTAACTGGTGGACATGGTATGCATTTAGCGACTAAAGAGCAAGATTGTTTTCCCCCGTATACGTTGGTGAAACAAAAAACAAGCAATAAGGTAAATGTTGAAAGTTTCTAACCAAATTTATGGCAATCTCTCAATTTCTTGGGTTGAAAATCATCCTAAATTTTGCAAGGCCAATGCTGAGAGAGTCGACAGCTTGGGACAAATCCACAGTATGACATTTTTAAAGAAAACGTTCAGTCAAACATAACTCCAAATAAATATGTTTTCTATTTTTATAAGGAGACAATATGTGACTGACGTGCTTCCTTTTTGTTACAATGCCCCCAGGTGGCCAAATAAATCCATAAATGCAGCTTTAACAGCGCCAGAAAAAGAAGTTACTTTTCTGTCACACATTTTGAGAGTAATACGCTCTTCAATCAGGTGGAAGTCTTAAAAATATTTTGGGGGATAACTCTCGGGTAAACGCCGCCTTAAATGGACATCTTATCATAACAGTGATTACAACTTCATGGCTCACCTGACAGGAGTCTCTCCCCCCAGAGAGAGATCCAGCACAGATCATGTTGTCTGTGACCCTGAAGTAGTAGTAATACTGACAGTTGTTAAAGATGTCTACATTGACAGACTTGAGTACGGGGGACAGCTCGTAGCTGTACAGCCAAGTCACACCCCAGCCACTGACGGTGCACTGGGCAAAGTCAGCCAAGGGTGGCGAGTCCGGGTCTGGCAGGGAGGCCGGCTGGACAATGCCGTTGATGTCAGCTGGGCGGTCCAACTGACCCACAGAGAACATATATGTTTCAGGTTTTCAACGCAGACTGCTAATTCTGGATGTAGCAATGTACTTTTTCTATTTTAATGCAAACGTGAGCAGGGTTATTGCTCTTCTAAATGACCTCTGCTGTCAGGGCTATTCACTGATGACTCATTGAAATTGCATACAAACCACGAGTAAAACAGAATAGAACGAATAAAACAAGAAACGACAGAGATGGATGAATAAATAGATTAATGTGAAGCATATTGAATACATTCATTTAGCAGCCTCTCAATCAGGTCTCTTTCAATAGGTGGTAAAGGATTGTGTATAGTGTATTTCAATGACAACATTATTATAGTTTACTGGGAATTCAGTTTCATTAACAATCCACAACATTCCTGAAAACAAAATTCCATGAAAGTGAAGCCTCTAAAAACCCTTTCCATTGAGTCAGTCTCAGTTCAATACTGAGCCAACAAATAGAATGAATAATAAGTAAAGCTCCAGTAAGTACTAGTCATCTTGTCAAAATAGCAAAATAAAACCCATCTGCTTTTACCACAAAAGGACAACTCTATGCCAAGGGTCCCTTGAGAAGCAACGCAAACATGAAACAGCACATACATCATTTAGAAATGTGAATGTACAGCGCTTGCAAGTTTTTTTTGCATATTCATCATAGCATTGTTATGTCTACGTCAGCGTTGTGATGCAGGTTACTGACACATGATTTTTGATCCAACGTATAATCAGTGTCTGAAAACAGTTTAATCTTAAGCCCCAGCACGGGAACATCAAGTCTATATCTGCATTAAAATCCTGCGTCACATCCCTTACCTTAAGCAGCATAATATCATTGTCAAAAGTCCAATATTTGTACTGGCTGTGACTGATGACCAAGGCAACTTTGAACCTCTGCTCAGGACCCTCCTGCTTGGTTATGTCATGATCACCCAAGACCACTTGGATCAGGTGACTCCTAGGAGAGCACAGCAGAAGGTAAAGAACAGGAACCGCTTGTCCATCAACTAAAGATTAGACAGTCAGACAATTCCTTCTTATATAAGTTCTGGATCATTTTAAAAACAGCTGTGAGATTCAAATGCAAGGTGCAGTATGTATTTCTATGGTCATTTAGTAAAACCTGTGGCAGACGTAGCACTGCAGTAGCTTACGGTCGCCAGCAGTGGGCAGCAGTCACCACCCACTGCTTGTGGATGAGGGTGCCTCCACAGAAGTGGTAGTTCAAGAACAGGATCGAGGCCTGATACTTGATGGAAAAGGGTTGTACCTCTTCGCCCCCGATGATTCTCGCCCCATGCACACCTAAGAGCCGAGGGGGGGATATAACACACGTGACAGAGAGGTTCTATTCCATAACATGGGAAAAGCTTGCAGCTCCTAGTTTTCATATGGAGTCAGCCCTGTGTGACTGATGGTGTAAAGGTTCAGAAGACAGTATTTATTGTAAATATATTTGATTTACCTGTCGGGTTTACCAAAAGCAGGAGGAGCAGTGATAGGTGGCAGAACGGAGCCAGGTTCATTTTAGTGGCTACCAAAAATAAATTAAAAGAATGAATAGTGATGTGCAATCTGTATCCTAATGCAATATTTATCAATGTTCTCATTTTATAGGAGTAAAATGATGCCTTTGTTTGAAGATGCCGTATTGTCAATTCCCAATGATCAAAACTCATTACGAAAAAATGTTTTCCCTCCTGCACATTTAAGGTTTTCCTTCCATAGGATTTCGTAAGGTAAAATCAGTGCTGTCTGTTCAAGTGGTTTGCATTTTAGAATTGCGGTACATTGTCCGAAATGAACTACGCAGGGGAACACTTCACATTAATTGCCTTGCTTCTTCAACTCAGGGAAATAAACAGAAACATATTTTTTCCAACCAGTTTCAAGTTTAAACTCATTCATTTTAAGCGATTCAACTGGTGTAGCTAATGAATACAGTAGACATTCCAACTCAATTTAATTTGTATAAAACTGTCTCACCTTGTCAAGAGTCAAGTAAGAAAACCGTCCAACCATCCATGCAGCGGCATGCACAATCTCACACCCTCATCTACAGTAAGGCTTGTCAGGCCTTTTTTATAATGTATCCAACTGCCTCACTCTCATTGTTCCCAGCCATTATCTGCCGTATATCTAATAGCATCCATACAGCTACTAGAATGACCTAGTACATGATTTTCCCCCCACCTTCTCCTTCATTACATCTTTCTTTCAAAGGCATTGTTCTCATCGATTCAGCCTATTGTTACACTACTGAAATGACACACTATACTCGCTAGACATCCAATCCAATGATGTTACAGATAGTGTGCCAAAATGATGTCTGGATATAATATTTTGGTGCACCCTCTATACTCTCAGCATTCAAACCCTGTTTATGTGATTGGACTGAGTTACATTGGCTGTCTTTAGTGGCTCTCTTTTCCCCTAAAATCGACTAAGAGTCAACATAAAACCATCAAGACCAAACCAGCGCCACAGGCATTTGTTAATGATGCTCAGCCCGATACAGCAGGGATACATTGTAACTCTTGTCTTCAGTCAATCTGCTCTCAGATTGTTCCATCTCCCCAGGTGTCACTCTCAATTAGTTTCCCATCAGTATTTTTTACATTGTTCCCACCCGCGGGGGCATTTGGTCCGTAACTCGGCCTTCATACAGTCTACAATCCCCAGCAGTGAAGGTGTAAGGTGATACTGTCCCCCGTTCTCCCTCAAGTGCAAAGCTGAGATGACAAACAGGATACTTTAGTGTGTGTATGTGTGTGTGCGTCTGTAATAGAGAGTGGGGCAGATGCCCGGTATAAAACTGCATTTGTAGACGTGTGAGTAGGCAGTTTAAAAAGAGCCTGTGTCGCTGAAATGTAATCAATACATGCACACACATTTGCCACATCCAGACTGTGTTGTGGTTTAATCAACAAAGCCGTACTAAATATTAGTTGCAAGTAAAAACAACAACCGGACACGGCAAAATCTTGAGTTGGTGAAAGTTTGAGCTCAACTGGTATGGTGGCTAAACTAGTAAATTGTAAATGCCTGACATGGTACTGTAAAAATCAATATTCTAAAGCTATAGATTTAAGATGTATAATATTCATCTACAATGGCTGAGTTCATGCAATAATAAAGGATGTAGATAACGTACCTCTTTATGGAAGGCATTTGGCTAATGAATATATTGTCTTATGATGCAACTCTCACAGCATTTAACAAAATGTTGGAAAGGACACATATTCACTTCAAGATTGCAACTACTGTCACATCACTCCGGTTAGCCTAGAAAACGTTACTCTAAATCCCCCAAGCCGAAGATACCTGGTTCTGCTTTAAGGCTGTAAAAAATAATTGTTGAATAGCAAAAAAAAGAAAATATGAGAGCTTAATTAGGCTTGTAATAAATATATTTAGTGATTAAGTATCAAACATTTTGAAATTCTCCTTTAGTCACGCTACTCACTACGTGACAGATAACAGCCTCCAGTTGAGGTTAATCAGTCTGCGGAGAAAGACAGTTTTGGTCAGAATAAATCTTGTAACTTTTGCTTCAAGCTTGTTTCTGTCGGGGAAGAATTGTTGAGCCTGCATAGGGTGAGGCTCTCAGGAATGTGACCTTTTATGTGAGCCTGTGACCTAAGGCAGTCCAGGGTGAGATAAGGGTTCAACAGATGGACCCATACGTGCCCTGACTGACCTTTTAAATGTTATTAATTGACTGGGACCCATTAAGGGAGGATCACGGTGTCTCCCCTACGTCGTCTGGTACTTTTCCATACATTTCTCTTTCGGGGGGGGCTCTCCCGTGCTGAAACAGCACAAACCTCCCTGAAGTGTATAAAACCTCCTGTAGCTCCTCTGAGTGAGAAAGAACCATCTGCCCCTTTTCAGCTGAATTGTAGTCATTTGACTTCAGCATACTTCTGTACGACTTCTGTTGATGATTTCTGTATTCTTTTTCTATATTCTAGTTTGTAATAAATACTTAATCACAAACAAGTTTATGATACTTTTGATTTCTTACAAGGGCTAAATCCACAATTTCCACCACAGTTTCCGATACAAAGATTGTAACGGTAATGTGGATTATCGGAGAGAGAGTAGATTGCCGCTACTTGCTTCGGACACTTTGCTTTTATTGGTCAATATATTGTAAAGAATAAATTCAGGTAAAATATATTTTTAAAAGTTTGCTTGAGTCATATTTGTTCATGCAAACGAAAATCTAAATAGTCAGGAAACACCTGGAAGGCCACACAAAGCCTTCACTCCCATTCGCATCAATTATTCAGCCCACTCTAAATGTGGGACAAGAGGTCAGGTGAGATCCCCCCCCCCCCCCATGCTGTGGACAATGCTGACTTGCCAGAAGGCTGCTGCTAATGATGATTATGATAGTGATGATGATCAGGCGCACGATAAGGTGTTATCATTGCAGACATGATTCATACTCATACAGAGAAACACTTATGCGTCCAGTTTACGTAGAATACCTCTGGGTATAGCTTGAGTTGGATATTGATCTCCCCTCAGCTACGAAACCAAGCCAATAAATGCTGCTCCCTGGTTCTGCACGTCATGATGGAGGATGAGATTAAAACCCCTTTGTAAAGATTACAGGTATAAGGACCCAAAAGCACAACTCAGAGGCAGAATCCCATCAAAAGTTCTTTACTGATACAGGCAGGGTCAAAACCGGGATAGCAGTTCAATGGGCAAACAAATCCAGAGGGGCAGGCAGGAAATCCGTAAACGGGGACAGGCAGGGTTCAGAAACAGAATTCGTGGTGAAGAGAAGGCAGGCTAGGTCAGGACGGGATATTAGTAATCGGAAAAACGCTGGAAAACTTGGCATGCACACAAGACAATCTGGCAGGGAACAAACAAATGTGACGGCCTTAAATAGTGAGTAGCTGATGAGGGGATGTGCTTCAGGAGTTCTCGCAAGAAGAACCAGGTGAGGGTAACGAGCTGATGATGTGGGAGGATCTGAAATGACAGGAGAGTTAGATAACATGCGGTGAAGATGAAATTAAACATGCAGTGAAGATGAAATTAAACTATGATGTGGTCTATTGTGTGACACTCTTTTTCAGTAGAAACTCAAGGATAAAGGTGATGTGAGGACTCGTACTGTTTTCAAGCAGCAAGTCCTACTGGACGTCAAGACAGTCCACTCTGAGTCCATGTTTCTTTCACTTTTACAAACAAAATATGTGAGGATTTATTTTAAATGTTTTATTCTTTTGCAGCTTGATGGACTTTTGTATCAATACATGTTAGAAGTAGCCGGTTGAAATGGTTTAATCCAATATTTGAAGGAATACTAATATTAGGAATATGAAATATGCACGTTGTCATCTTTTGCAGGGAGTTGGATGAGAAGATTAATGTCTAATGTTTCATTGTTTGTGCGGTAAATGTGAAGCTAAAGCCAGCAGCCAATGAGCTTAGCTCAACATAAAGAGAGGAAACAGGGGGAAACAGCTAGCCCTATCGGGCTCTGTCCAATCTATCCAATCAAAAAAGCATGTTTGTGCAAGTTTCTGTCTATGGTCACAGTTTCGAAGACTCTATTTGAAGGGAATAGTTTTTACTGCTTCAGTGTACATTAGTTGATCTGTTGCATAAGGAAGGAATTCAGAGCCCCCACCAATGTTTCAGAGCTTAGTGAGGTGTGACAGATGGTCGGGTTATATTGGATTACACAGCGGCCTCCCAGTTTACAGAAAAAATACTAATTGTGAGGCTCTGTCAATGGTCTTGAAAGGGTGATTTGTGGGGACTCTGGCTTTATGCTTCTCTTTTGCTCTCACATGGCTCTCGATTATTCAGAAAATTGACTTTTTAAGGATGACCGACATCCACATACATGTGCAGGGATGTTTGGGGTATTTTGCGGAAAGCTATAAGGAACCCTTTCATTTTTTTAAAAGGACGTACAAACAAATATTGTTGTATTTGTACAGGTTATGGGTGTATGCAGGGCCCTATAGTAGGTGGCCACACCTCTGCACCAAACACCATCAAATACATTGTGTCACTACAAAGCAACAGGGGCCAACACTTCTGCAGTAGATCGCTGGTTCACAGGTACTACATACTGACAGCAGCAAACTTTAACATCGGGTAAGAATGACATTTGGAACAGATACTTCTTTTCCCTGAATGACAAATCTCAATGACTGAGGTGTTCACTTGGCTTTTCATTTTGTGCAATAATCAGATAATCTCACATCCATTAGTGCTCGTTTTCAAATGCCACTAGTTTTTACGAGCATGGCTGTCAACTATAAGTTGTATAAAACCTTTCTAGCTTGGTTAAAGGCTCATCAAGATACAATCAGGTTTGTCTGCCTCCTGAATATATATTGTTTTTAAATCCCCTTATGAATCTAAAATGCCACCTGACGGTTTTGCTTGAACTTTGCTCCAAGATGAAATTGTATTGGAAATACTTGTGTTGGGAATGGCCTTACGTGGGGCATCATTTTTTGGGGGATGGCCTCACATGGGGCACCATTTTGTTGGGCACGGTGTAGTGGCAATGTGTTGGTCAATAGCTAGTGTGTAATTAAATCATTGATATCAATAGAATTATTAATAATTGCTAAGATAATTCACAAAATAAATAAATAATGGAGCACCATCTAATAACTAATAACCAAACTATAAATCTCAAGTCTCATAAAGTCTCATTAAGAGCAAGGAATTGAAGATTTTAGTTCGTATACTAGATATGTTTCCAGCCAGCATTACAGTAGACATATGCAACAAAGAAATCACAGAAAACTGCTCCTTAAAGTATAACAGGGTTTATTAACTTCCAACAGTACAAATCTGATCAATACCATTTGAAATGAACAAAAGCTATTATACAATATCCTAATATTACAAATTAAAAAAAAAGAATTAATTCATGCATGTGGAGGGGAAGTAGTGTGTGTGTCTGTGAGATAAGGAGGGGAGAGCTCAGGAAGGGAGCTAGCTAAGCTACCGACCACATTGCTGAGGTGTTGCTTGCAGGCTATGTTTGTACACCATGTGTGTTCCTCACATAGTTAAACCTCTGTTTGTAAGTAACACTATATGTGGAGGGACATGAAAAGGACTCAAAGCAAAGCATATGTTTGGGGAGCTGCTTGGGCCGGAAGTGAAGGCTGGGGCAGCCGGACTTCTCTGGAGCAGCTAGAAAATGGTTTGGGTTAGAGAGGCCTAAATCCTTAATCCTGTCATCGACGTAAGCCGATTTGGAAAGTTGATTTGAATAGGCTGTCTTCAACATCTCATAGACAATTGATCTGAGGAGATACTGCAGTCTTAACCTTGGATTGACCATCATCAGTTTGTAAAGCTTGATTTAAAGAGATCCTACAGTCTTATCCTTACACTGACCAGAGTCAGTTCGGAAAGAAAAGATTCAGGAGAGGCTGTCTTTAACCACACACTGAACTGAGGTCAGTCCAGAAAGATTGAGAGAAGAGAGATACTGTCTTTCACCTTGCATTGAGCCTTCAGTTATTAAGCTCCTCTTTTGTGGAACCAGCTTCCACTTTCAGTCCGGGGGGCAGATTTGGTCAGCTCTTTTAAGATGAACTTTCCTCTTTGATTTTGCTTATATTTGATTTTGACTCAGGTTAGCCCGGACCAGCCCTTAGTTAAGTTGCTATAGGCTTAGACTGCCGGGGGACTTCTTAGGACACACCGAGCTCCTCTCTCACGCTCTCGTTCTACCATAATTCACGTTTTATTAATGCACATGACTAATTCAGCTTCTTTCCGGGAGTTTTTTTTTGTGCTTTCTCCCCTAGCAGGTCTCCGTAGATCGTAGTTCCTTCTGGACCCTGGTCCTGACACCTGCCATGGCCCTGCTGACGCCTGCTGCTGCCATCATCATCATCATTATTATTTCCGCACCACACAGGCTTCTGTAGATGGTGGTTCTATCTGATGGTGGTTGCCCCTGCAGTGGTCCTGCTGTGCGCCTGGCTTAC